>NC_137271.1:47721856-47879356 GCF_053477335.1 Acartia tonsa
TAAACTGTTTAATCATAGAAATTCCTAAATATTTAAATGTAACAAAAAAGGATTAATATCAAAGCAAATAAGAAAAGCAAAAAATAGTAATGAAAAAAAAAGATTTAATAATGAACTTAAATGGGATTTAAAAATTATCGTATACAAAGGAATAATTTTTTGGTTTACAATGATTTTAAAATTAAAAAAATTCCTACAGGAAAATTTTTCCTATTCCTATAATCATTACATTAAAAAAAATGAAAGGTATCTTTTCTTCAGAAAGAAAGACCCCTCCCCCTCTTTAATTTCATTATAAAAATATTTAAAGCAGCAATCTTAAGGGATAAGACAATGGCTAATAAATTTACTTAAAATCTTAATAATGGTACGAAAAATTATAAGAATAATAAAACATTTAAATAAAACTTTAGGGACTAGTGTAATAAACAGCCAAATGTTCCCTCCCTCCCTGATTTTAAAGTCTTGATTTTGAAGAGATTTTAACCATACTATAGATGGTAGGATTGGAAGGGGGGGGGGGGAGTTGGACCTCTTGCAATAATGGAATATATACCCATCCCAAAAATTATATAAAAAGTGCAGAAAAAGTTCATAAATTTTCATTTCTTTGCACAAAATAATTCTTGTATGTATGGCAAAATCAGTGGTTGGTGGGGGGGTGTTGTGGGGGGGGGGGGGAAGGAGTAATAAAACAGGGGTAATTTTGTCCATAAGAAGTGGAGCAAGATCATTTTTATTTTAAATATCCCACTTTAGTTAGGAAGTAGGGGACATTGGACTGTAAATTACACTGGTACCAAAAGTTTTACTACCACGTTATCTTATTTATTGGCACAAAAAAAAACGTTGGTACTTTTATTGAATTTTGATTGGTTGGTTCCAAACTTATAATGGCCCCAGACTTTTTAGCCTATAACATTATTCTCCAATGGAGGTAATTTTGTTTATCATCATTGGTTACATAAATCAATTTATCGCCCATTGTCTTATACCCTAAGATCCTTGGTCTTAGGGTAATAAGGATAACCATGTCCATAAATAGCGCAGCAACATATCAAGGATCTTTAGGATATTAAATGGCTAAGACAACATATCTATAATACAAAAAAGAACAATGGCTGTCTGTTTGTTTGTCTTTCTGTCTGTTTGTTTGTAGCAAAGAATCTCGCTAACCGCTGAACCGATCGGGTTCTCCTTTACAGGATAGCTTCTCATAGGTCCCGGGAAGGTTTATAACTATTTTCTTGGGAAGTGGGACACCCCAAACCCCCCTAAAAATGAAAAATACCCCCCCCCCCCAAATCCGCTAGTGATAGTATATTGATTTTACATCTTTACATAATGATAGACAAAGTTACTTATTAGTTGGTTAAAAAGTTTGAACACTACTAGATTATAACAACTTTGGATACAAGTGTAATTTATAGTCCAATGTCTCCTCCCTCCAAATTATGCTTCTGAAATTAGTAAGGAAACGAACAAATATATAGTTTCATAATGGATGGACATACATCCTAGTTATAGAGTGGCTTCAAACTATAATAATTTGGTGTTAGGTAATAAAAATAAATAAGCACTGGCTTTATATCCTCACATAAAAGTAACAGGGTGTGTTTGAACCGATATGATTCTCCTTTATAGACTAGCTTCTCATAGGTCCTAGCAAGGTTTATAATTATTTTAGGCAAATGTACCACCACCCAACTAAGAGAAATCGTCTCCAGAAAAAAAACCATATTGTGTTTTACTTTTGTTTTATTTTTTAAATATTAATGTTTATATTTGTGTATATTCAATTCTATGGAATAAAAAATACTTAAACAACCAACCCCTTAGATAATTGGATGTGTGTCTGCCTGTCGTATTTTTGATTTTTCTTTTTGTTATCATTTTTTCTAGCCCTTATGGGGCTCTACAAGAATACACTAACCCTTAAGTAACCCAAATCTAAGTATCAAAAATAAAGTTTTTAAAGCAAGAAACAGTAAATAAATAAAAAAATAAAAGCATAAAAAGCAAATTTATATAAAGAGGTATTATTAAGCTATATTATTTAATGAAAAAACTAAAAAGGATAGGTTTAGGTTAGGTTAAAAACAATGCTGCCTATTTAATATGTAATCACGGACAAAGAAACACATACACATACTCCTACACACATTTGAAATAAAATTGAATTTCCAGTATGGCTTCAAAATCGATTGATTTCCGCTGGATTAGAACCGGTTTTTAGCCATACTTAGAATTCATGTATAGCATCGTATTGCAGATAAATTTCCATGGATATTAAAATAAAAATCATAAATTGATACTAGTTTTATTAGCCCAACCCTTAGGCCCCTCAAGGCTAACAAAACTTATTTATTTTTAACTCTGCGGAAAGCTGCCTATAATACGATGCGGTAAATAAGTATTTCTAAATAAAAAAAAAGAATTAAGGAAGTGTTTGAAATCTTTTCAGCTTCCAAAGGCAAAGTTATGAAGGTAAAAAGAATAATTTCTCCATTTTGTTCCCTCAGAATGAATAAGGCATTTTTTTTATTTTTTCTTATACTAATTTTCTCCTCAGCTACTAAAGGAATAAGTATCAGGGATCTAAAGGGATAAGACAACGGTCGATACATTTATGTACATCCCCAATGATTCTACACAAAAATATCCCCTCTATAGATTATATTTAGTGGAGTGAAACATTTGGACAACCAACTTAATGAACCAACGATCAAAATCCTTAAAGTTGCTAAACCAACGAATTAGAAAACAATATTATAATACTTTGGGGACTAGTGTAATAAACAGCCCAATATCGTCTCCCTCCATGATAATTATGGACTTTAGAATTTGTGGGAGAAGATTAATTTATCATCCATTGTCCTATGAACATTTCAAACACATCCTTTAAATCAAGATGATAAAAAAAGAACTAAAAGAAAATGCGCTAAAAAAAAGAGCCACTCACACAAGAACACACTGTGTTTGTAATAATTGCGCTGCGCTTGTTATGTAATTCTGTGTTTTGTTAGCAGGGATGTTAGGGGATAAGACAATGGACGATAAATTAATACTTAATAATGGTAATTGGAATTATTCCATTCTACAGTCAAAATAAATGGTTTCAAAGTTTGGGACAACTTAAATTTTTAAAATTTTTGACATAAGTACCCAAAACCGGCAAATTCAAACTTTGGGTAACAGTGTAATTTATAGTCCAATGTCCCCTCCCTCCCTCCCTGTATATCATCACAAACAAGACAAAGAGTCATGTGACAATTTAGCTACTAGAGAGTTTGTCACGTGACAGAGAGAGGTATTAGTGATAGTAGTGATAGAGTGATCTGGATGGATACACTATACCTATAAATTCTCCGAGCTCTATTTCGCCGTCCCCATCGACGTCGCCCAACTCGAAGATTGTCTCAATCTGAACAGAGAGGGAAAAGAATACAATATTTTCCACACCAACTCGCGCGAAATGTCGCCAGCATCGCTCGCGAACGCTAACACCCTCGCGAATGTCACCAGCGACGCGACAGTCGCCGTCAACCCGGCCGGTCAACAATGTACCTGTGAATTCGGTCAACTCAATTTCACCGTCCCCGTCCATGTCGGCCATCGCAAATATATCCTCAATCTGAACAGATAGCGAGATTGAGTGTCCCCATACCGTACTCAAAAGTGTTTTTTTTTCTTGTTGTTTTTGGAAACAAATTGGTGGTGGAGGCTCCACTGGTTGTTGAGATGCTGATTTCCTTTGTCATCCAGGCTTCCTAATCTATTAGAAATAAAACTATAAAGTTATAAAGATTATAAATTAAATACATTATAATAGTTATTTTTTGCATGGTATTATAGACAGCTTTCCGCTGATATTAAAATGAAAAATTTAAAGATTAAAACCAGTTTAGTAAGCCCCGAGGGGCCGAAATCACAGTCTAACAAAACTGGTATTAGTTTTATAATCTTTATTTTAATATTCTTAGAATAATGTCTGTAATACAATATTATACACTCACGGATTCGCCCCTAGCCTCTAGAGGCTTTGCCCCAAAAGGTAATTTAAAAAAAATTAGGCACCTTTTTTTTGGGGGGGGGAGGCGGGTTGTCCCAAGCCCCAAGAAAATAGCTTAAAACCACCCCAGAACCCGTAGTTATATTCCCTAAACAGTAGAATCAAATCGGTTAATTGGTTACCAAGATCTTAGGCTTCAGACGGATGGACACAAACCAAACGACTTTGCATAATAGATGATTTTTTCGTATGGCTTAAAGCAAGTTGATTAATTAAGAGGATATTAATTGGTTTAAAAGCCGTACTGGAATATCCAATTGAAGAAATTTTATATAAGATTTGTAGAGTAATCGCGCTGCTAAAAACTCCAATTTACAAAATTGTGTTTTTAGTACATTGTTAAATTGAAATTGTAATTTTGGCAGACATGAATTTTCAATATGAGAAATTTTATCATGACATTTGTTTTCACACTCTAATCTAATCAAATTCATTTACTTGGGTAGGAGCTATATACTTATTGCGTATTTATGCATGTTAGAATTGTCCTATTGATTTTAAACTTTATATCATGATGTATGATTTTAATTGGATCTGATTAAATTCATATGCTCGGGTAGGGAAGCTATGTACTTTGTGAATTTGTCTGTACGTCCTTGGTCATTCTATCAATCAATAAATGAATTGGTCTTATGCATGTTAGATTGTCCTATCAATTTCTATCTTAATAGCATGATTTAGTCACAACTTAAAAGTAAAACATTTAAAATGTAAGTATGTCTGTAAAAAGTATATTCAATTGTGTGTTTATTTTTTTAAAATTGAACATAAAAGATTTATGGAAATCAGTAAAATACGGGTTGAAAAGCTGATTAATGGGCTAAAATAATGGAAGTGTTGACAAGAAAAAAAAGAGGTCAACTTTAATAGCAGATGAGGAAGTCTCATTTCTCCTATAGCTTTATGAATTTATGGGCGGACATTTTTTGCTCGTCTTTTAACCTTCTGGGATCTAAAGGGATAAGCCTTATATGGAAAACTTTTGTTAATGATTGATTATAGAGTTACTCCTCAATCTAAATTTTACCTTGTTGTCAAAGAAATCAACATGCAAAGTTTATAATCACCATAATGAATAAAAATAAAGATATTGCTTACAGTATTTTTTGGTAATCATTCCAAGTTTCTCTCAGAATGTTGGGTACTTTATCAGAGATGGGTTTTTGAATTTAGAATGCCGCGTTTTATTATGAAATTATTATGAAGGAATTCCAAATTTTAAAATTATTATTTCAGCCATTTGTATAATGTCTAATATAGCTCTAAAAAGATGCATTAATTAATATACAGCGAAAATTAATTTAAGATTATTTATTTTTCTTCTATAAAAGCCATACCAACAAAAGCGAAATAATTAAATAAATAGTTATATACTCTGTTTAAATCCTACGAGGCATTTTCATAATAATTTCATAATAAAATGCGGCGTTCTTCTTTCAAAAACCCATCTCAGTATGTTGCAGGTTCGAATCCATCAAAGAGGGTTATAGTAAAAGTTGTCACAAATATTCGTTTAAAATTCAAATCAAACAGGGGGGGGGGGTATTGTGGTCCAGCAAAACATTGAGGGAAATTCCCTATTTTGCATAATCATATTCATTTGCTGGTTCAATATCAATTTAATTTAGGTCTGTTCAACATCTGCTAGAAATCATATACCAATATGTATCATGTATAATATCATACACTAGCGGCCACGCCCCTAGACGCTGCAAGTGGCATTTCAGTGGGGGGGAGGGGGGATAATTCGAATCATCCAATTTTTTGTTTCAGTTAAGTTAAAAAAAATTGCTTTAAAAAGAAAAATTTAATTTTTTAAAAACTTTTATATTTTACTTATATCTTACTGAGATATTGTGTATTATTTTAACCAATAATTTCGGTCTAAAGAAGGAGTAATTTGAAAGGCCTTAGAATCATAGTAAAAAGACTATTAAAAGTCAACTTGGAATTATATATTAAACTTTACAGGATGCTAAAAGGGCATGTCGATCACTTATACCCTTATATCCCAATTATTTTTAAGATAAATTAAAATCGAGGGAAGGGTGTTTTTTTTCTTTTTCTTAGCCAACCCTAAAATAATAAAAAAATTCAAAAACTACTTTCTACCTTCAAAATGAGGGGAGAGGGGGGTTTGGTGTTTAACAAGGTACCTTTAAGGGAAACCCACCAGAAGAGAGGAGAAAAGTGAATAAGTAAGAGAGACAAACTTACATACAACATTCCCTTGAATATTTCAACACTTTATTATTACAATTCAATCACAGTCTAGACATTGAAAGAAATTTAATGTGATTCTATGTGTTAATAAATCTATAAAAACCGCCTTTTGAGAGAAAAGTTTTAACATCATTTGTTTGGTTGTTATCATGTTATATTCTTTTCTTAGTTATGACATTCAAAGATTTTCTATAATTAGAGTCCGTCCGTCCGTCCGTCTGTCCTTATGTCCTTAATTTGCATGATGATTTCTAAAAATAACAGTTAGGTACGATTTTAAAGCCTAGCAACTATATAATCATTACCAGAAAGTCCATACGTGCATTTAAAATATGTTAATTTTTAACCTTTTTAACATCAATTTTTTTATGTCATATGATTATCCTACATTTGTATTCTGCTTTTTCAGTTCTGACACTCTACAAGTGTTAATGTTCGTTTGTCCTTCAGTTTCAGCGCTTCGCTCTTGTGGATGTTGACATTCTTGTGTTATATAAGATTATGCTCATATTCTTTAGTCAGTCTTTTTTCTTGTTCTTTTCCTGTGTCAAATTTATCCTAGAATAAAAGTAGCTATATGTCTGTTTGTTTGTACCGTAAGATCTTGCTAACCACTGAACCACTGGTCTTCCTTTACAATGTAACCTCTCATAGGTCCTGGGGAGGTTTATTACTATTTTATGGAAGGTTACAATGACTCTCCCAAAAAAAATAGCCCCTAGAAAAAAATTTGTTTTACTTTAAAAAATTTGTTTTACTTTAAAAAAAAGATTTAAAATGGGTGAAAGCTTCTTACCATGCCAAAAAGGCCTTTAGGGGCATAACCCCTAGTATTAGATACTTAGCCCTAGGGGCAAAGCAAATAGAGGGGGGAAATAACCTCCAAAATAAATTATAAAGGATTTTGGCTCAGAAAAACAGTCAACTTTGACACATGTAAATACTGCAAGGGAAAACTTTAGAATTATGTCTTAACCACAATAGACAAACAACAGACATCCTCCTGTAAGTAACAGGACATTGACAAAGTGTCTCAAAAATCAGCCATGTGACGTCATCCATTATCCATTTCTTTTTTAGGAAAATTCTTTCCCACTTCTCCTGTCAGCTCCCCCATTTTTATGACGTCACATGGTTGATTTTTGAGACACCTTGTCCAGCTACTCCTGCAACATATATTTTTGTCATTATATTTTTATTTGGGGGGGGGGGGGGGTATTAATCTCACTAGAGAATAAAAGAGTATTTATATTTGATAGGATGGGTCGATTTTAAAATTTAAATGTACTAATTATACACAATATTTAACCCTTTACAGTCGGGCCCCTTGCCGCACCTTAATCAGTCGGGGGGGGGGGGGGGGGCGTACAATGCCCCCCCTTATTATCTCAGTTTCAATTAGAGCTAGAGGGCTAAATAACCTTTGTTTTTAGGTCTTTTTTTACTTTAAATTTCAAATGGCTGTAATTTTCTTATTTTTGAAGCTAGAAGAAAATTTTTTTCCAGAAAATGTTTATCTTTATGTAAATTTTACATTAGAAATATCAAAATATAAATTTCAGCGGCTGCAGCTGTTTTTGGCAGCTACCAGCCGCCGCAGTCGGCGGGAAAACGGCGGCGGATGAAATTATAATACGTTATGTAGACATGTAAGAAAAGCTTAAGTTTAAAATTTGAAGTCTTTAAGTCAAAAATAGCAGCCACAGGAGCCTTTTAAAGATTTCTGGAGACCTAAGGGATCAGGACCTGCAGGATCATACCTGGAACCTAAAAGTGACTTGAACACCTGTATTTCATATAAGGATGTACTACTAGAGGATTTTTTTTGGTATTTTGGTATGATAAAATGCTTTGTTTTAGTCAAAAAAATATTTTTGCTCTTTACCTGGATAACCCTGCCAGGTTTGCTGGCATCCTGTGCCCGCCAGGATGGAGATAATCAAAAAATTCCAACTCTCAGTGGTGTGTCATACCCATACTTAAAAAGTCAAGGATTTTTGGCTCTTTATCTTTCACACACAGAAAATGAGATAGAAAAAACTCTGCCAAATCTTCATTTGTGGATTTATTTGGCCAATATCTAATCTATACTTTGTAAATGAATATTTTATCTGCAGACGAATCTGGGAAGGCATATAATCTTTTTTATTTATCATGTTTGGTTTTTTTAGATAATGGTCTAAAACGTATATAAAGATTACATTCCAAAAATATGTTAGTATGTTTTTCAACCTGTTAAAAAACCACTATTCTAAGACATGAAGTTATATTTTGATACTAGCAATCATTTTCAATTCATTTTGTATAAAAAAATATAGGTATAAATTATTAGATAACAGCAAAAATGATCAAAGATATGAAACATGAATTTATATAAACAATGTCACAAATTATTTAAAAACTTTTCACCATGATATTACAAATGAAAACTTTGTAAATCGGCTTACTCTAATATGTAAACCTCTGGAGAAATTAAGAAAGAGAGAATAATGTATAAAAATGTTATGTTATGCATATTTCTCTTTTGTTAACATTTCTTCATTTCTTTTTGTCATGAGAGAGAGGGGAAAATGGGCTGTTTATTAGACTTGCCCCCAAAGTTTTATAATAACGTTTTCTTATTCGTTGACTTAACAACTTTGAGGAATTTTAAAAGGTTGTTTCATTAAGTTAAGTGTTTACAAGTTTCTATTACTAATTTTCATCTACAATGGGGTAATTTTACGTATTACCATTTGGGATGTACATCAATTTATCAGTCATTGTCTTATCCCTTAGATCCCAGGTTTTTTTGTCATGAGAATTTTTGTACTTTTTTTATTGTCTTCTTAATTTTATGTAAATGGATGTAGAATATATGGGGATATTATGACAGGGAAAAAATTGTCGTCTATTTGTGTTGCTAACATGAAACTTATTTATTGGTCACTTGGTTAAAGTTGGTTGATGGGGTTAATGTTATTTTAGCTTGCTGTAAGAGTACATAAAACTCTGGTGCAACATCCAAATAATAATAAATCGATTACTTTTTTATTGTCTTCATAATTTTATATAATTTCACATAATAAAGTTTATTTATATAATAATATCTATCAGGGATCTTAAGGGATAAGACAACAGGAAATAAAGTGTTGTTCATACCCAATAATATCAAAGAAAATTACTCATTATCTTCATTATAATTATTGGTTAAAAAGTTTGACATTTTCTTTCCCCTATCTACTTCATTATAGTGAAGCTTTTCAAAATTCAAAGTAAGATTGTCTGTATATTATTCATTTTATTAATTTTCCTTTTGAACTTTACATGATAATTCCTAAAACAATTTGGTATGATTTAAAAAGCATTTAAACATTATATAATCACAGGATGACGAACTGACTGACATAAGACGTTAATAATAGAGTAGCTTCGCTACTAGCAACCATACGGACATTTAAATAACAGATAATAACAGGGGGTTATATTGGTCAACTTGTCAATTTCAGGGAAATTACCCAGTGTACGCTACCTCTCTTGAGACATATAACATGTTCTGCAAGAATGGAACCATATCTCTTTCTCTATATACAGTATGACCCTCGAAAAAGTTTTTTTTTAGCATCTGCAGCCCTTATTTCTCAATTAATTATTAAAAAATGTATATGTCCTTGTTCTCTATAGATTTCCACATAAGTAGATATAAAAATATCTATTTTACCTCCATTAACACCAGATATTTTTAGAGCTAAAGTTTTGAAAAGTGACTGAGGAAAAAGTAACTTTTAACATGAAACGACTTTTTTTAGCAAAATTAAGGTAGAAGTCCTTTTATTTTTGTTACTAGCAGAAACTTTATACAAAAATGAAATAAAAAATTTAGGCTTTGAGTAAAAAGCATTTTTTACACATATTTTTTTAGTCTTTTTAGTTTAATGATATTTTGAAAAACTTACTTATTAGGCAAATTTGTTTTAGATTTAAAAACCAAATAAATCTAAAATTGTTTTTGTTTCATAATCCTAACTTTAATAACAAAAAAGTTATAAAGAAAATAAAATTAGAACATAATGATTTTTTTTGTCTAAAACACTTAATTACCCCCCTGTTAAATGATTGAGATGTCAGAAAAGGGGGCGGAGCAACTGTCATAGTTAATCCTTTTTATAAATAAGGGTAAATAAATAACCTAAAATTTGCAAATAATCAATTCATTCAGTAGTATTTTTTGCCATTAAAAATTGATATTTTTTGGTGGAATAAAAAAGAAATAATTAGTTAACTTGTTTTTCTTTGTGTATTATTTTTCAGTTGCCAGAAAAACATAATATAACCATCCAAAAATTATGAGAAACAAAAAAATTCTTTTTCTCAGTCACTTTTTCAAAACTTTAGCTCTAAAAATCTCCGGTGTTAATGGAGGTAAAATTAAAATTTTTATATCTACTTATGTGGAAATCTATAGAGAACAAGGACATATACATTTTTTAATAATTCATTGAGAAATAAGGGCTGCAGATGCTAAAAAATACTTTTTCGAGGGTCATACTGTATATATACAGGAATAATAGATACTTGTGACAGGTGTACAGTTATGTCTGTCTGTCCATCTGTCTGATTATACAGATATATTACTCTACCTTGAGACATATAATATGTTCTGCAAGAATGAAACCATATCTCTCTCTATATATATATACAGGAATAATGGATACTTGTGACAGGTATACAGTTATATCTGTCTGTCTGTCTGTCCATCTGTCTGATTATACAGATATATTACTCTCCCTTGTGACATATAATATGTTCTGCAAGAATGAAACCATATCTCTCTCTATATATATATACAGGAATAATGGATACTTGTGACAGGTATACAGTTATGTCTGTCTGTATGTCTGTCCATCTGTCTGATTATACAGATATATTACTCTCTCTTGAGACATATAATATGTTCTGCAAGAATGAAACCATATCTCTCTCTATATATATATACAGGAATAATGGATACTTGTGACAGGTATACAGTTATGTCTGTCTGTCTGTCTGTCTGATTATATATTTTCCGATATATTCCTCTCTCTTGAGACATATAACATGTTCTGCAAGAATAAAACCATATCCCTCTCTCTCTATATATATACAGGAATAATGGATACTTGTGATAGGTATACAGTTATGTCTGTCTGTCTGTCTGTCCATCTGTCAGATTATACAGATATATTACTCTCCCTTGAGACATATAATATGTTCTGCAAGAATGAAACCATATCTCTCTCTCTCTATATATATATATATCTATATACAGGAATAATAGATACTTGTGACAGGTATACAGTTATGTCTGTCTGTCTGTCTGTCTGTCCATCTGTCTGATTATACAGATATATTACTCTATCTTGAGACATAGAACATGTTCTGCAAGAATGAAACCATATCTCTCTCTCTATATATATATATACAGGAATAATGGATACTTGTGACAGGTATATAGTTATGTCTGTCTGTCTGTCTGTCCATCTGTCTGATTATACAGATATATTACTCTCTCTTGAGACATATAACATGTTCTGCAAGAATGCAACCATATCTCTCTCTCTATATATATATATACAGGAATAATGGATACTTGTGACAGGTATATAGTTATGTCTGTCTGTCCATCTGTCTGATTATACAGATATATTACTCTCTCTTGAGACATATAACATGTTCTGCAAGAATAAAACCATATCTCTCTCTCTATATATATATATATATCCACAGGAATAATAGATACTTGTGACAGGTATACAGTTATGTATGTCTGTCTGTCTGTCCATCTGTCTGATTAAAAAGATATATATTACTCTCCCTTGAGACATATAACCTGTTCTGCAAGAATGAAACTATATATCTTTCTATATATATAACCAGGAATAATGGATACTTGTGACAGGTATACAGTTATGTCTGTCTGTCTGTCTGTCCATTTGTCTGATTATACAGATATATATTACTCTCTCTTGAGACATATAACATGTTCTGCAAGAATGAAACCATATCTCTCTCTCTCTATATATATATATACAGGAATAATGCATACTTGTGACAGGTATACAGTTATGTCTGTCTGTCTGTCTGTCCATCTGTCTGATTATACAGATATATATTACTCTCCCTTGAGACTTATAACATGTTCTGCAAGAATGAAACCATATCTCTCTCTATATATATCCACAGGAATAATGGATACTTGTGACAGGTATACAGTTATGTCTGTCTGTCTGTCTGTCCATCTGTCTAATTATACAGATATATTACCCTACATTGAGACATATAATATGTTCTTTAGATTGTATATGTACTTCATGTATATACATTTTTTTGTGCTATTAGAATGTTCTGAAAGCTGCAGTTGATATTTTTTATTGTTGCTACAAAATTTAATATACATTTTTTTCATTATTCTTGCCTTATCCTTATGAAGAAACGGCTGCACCATAATAACACATAACACCCACATACATTAACATACATTGTTAAGAAAGGTAGATAAAGAAAATTACAAAATTAATTTCTTTAATAGTTTACTAGCGGCTTTGCCCCTATTTTTCATTTTTTTGGGGGGGGGGTAGGGGTGTCCCACCCCCAAAGAAAATAGTTATAAACCTTCCCGGGACCTATGAGAAGCTACCCTGTAAAGGAGAACCCGATCGGATCAGCGGTTAGCGAGATCCTTCGCTACAGACAAACAGACAGACAAACAGAGAGACAGACATCGTTCTACTTTGTATTATAGATAATGTTTAGTTAGATAATAATACACCCCCCCCCCCACATACATACAATCATAAAAAAAGCGGTTGCGCCCCTTTTTAAAAGTCATTAGTTATGACGTGGTTATCCTAAAAACACCTAAAAACAAATGGATTAGTAATCCTAAAAAGTCAACATAAAATATGTAAAAAATGTATATTTGTCCAGGGATGGGGAGGGTTATACACATCTTTAAATCATTTTAGTGGTGAGCCAGATCGGGATGAGCCAACATTCCACCAATGAGAGCACAGCATTTTATGAAATGCCGCGTTGTGATTGGCTGAAATTCGGCGCGCCCCGATTTGGCGCACCATAGAAATGATTTAAAGATCCAGCTCAGGTCTCAGCAGCAGCGCGACAACTGTGACTAAGCTTGAAATTTAAAACCCATTTGGATGCTTTAAATTTTATTGAAAAAAGGATTATTATATTTGTGTCAGGTTTCACTTATAGTTGATTTTTTTGGATTGAAAAAGGTTCATTTTCTTGAGACCTACAGGTGGTTAATGCGTGGCTGCCGAGCCCTGGGTAAATAATGAATAAATGCATATAAATTGATAATAAGATGTTAAAAGGGATAACTCTTTATGAATTTTCAGATTTAAGTAAAAACAAAACAATCAATAATTATTTATATTTAACTTTTTTTTAGTATGACTCGATTTTGTTGAAGATTCGAACCCGTGTCAACACACACACAAAAAAAGTTTTATATTACCTCTTCTTTAGTGAATTCTTTACCGCTGAGCAGCTCTCGTTTCGTCAATTTTCCATCCCCGTTGATATCGATCTTCAAAAACGCTCTTTTCACCTAAAAAAGTAATAGATTTGATTATATTGATAAATTCGAAATTAGTTTTTTTTTAGTAGCAAACTCATAATTCAAAATGTCTGTATGTCTGTCTGTTTGTTCGCCAGTCTGCTGTATTTATTTTTATTTCTAAACTTATTAATTGCTTGTACATCATTTACTTAGCCTGTCAGTTTGTCGGTAATCCGACAGTCTTTAATTTTTTATGACAGCTAATTTTTTTGTTAAATTTTTCCTAACCAAATGTACATCTATGTATATTGAATCTTTGATTTTCAGTAGGACTGAAATAATTTTATCCTATTTTTTAAAGTATTAAGGATTTTTGTCTGAAACATCTCAATAACTACTGAACCAATTGAATTATCCTATTTGGGGAAGCTTAACACAAGTCCCAGGATGGTTCATGTATAGGCTAGCCTTGAAGTAAGGGTTTCCTTTAGACATAAAAGACTTTAGAAACCCTAACTTTGATACAAAGTAATTTTCCTGTATGACTTCCAAACTGATTAATATCTACTGGATATGAAGCTTTGTATAACAGACAATTCTCTACGAATATTAAAATAAAAAATCATAAAATAATACCAGTTTTGCTACCCCGCTAACAAAACTGGTTTCCCTAGGATAATTTCGTTGTTTTCTGGATCATACCGAACAAATAGACATACACACAACGTAATACTTTAAGGAAACAAATAATCTAAAAAGAAGTTTAGATAATCAGGAGGACAAAAGAATAATTTGGATGAAAAGTTTAATTTGTTTCTATAATCGATATATTATTACTTGGATGTTGCGTCAGATTTTCATCTAATCTGATAAAGTGGTATTTGCAGCTGGCTAATTTTTTTCCCATCCCCTCCCCTTCTACTGTAAAAATAAACTAACCAATAAATAAGGCCAATATTAGAAAACCTAAATTGACGACAAATTTTTCCCTGTTAATATATCTACGTATTATATATACATTATAATATAGGGTTAAGAAGCTTCTATTAAAACAAAGATGACAACATCCATAAAAGCAAAGATGATCAAATCACAAAAATTGAACGAAAAGTAAAAGAAATATCTTGATTAAGCTTGCCCTATAGTAATAAAAATAATTCATTGTTCCTAATAGTTCAAGAAATCATTAGAAACATTTCCTTTTGCTACATAAATCTTAAAACTAAGTTTATATTTGATCAAATCAAAGATTAAAGCCAGGGTTCGGAAGCCGCAGCCGCAGCCTCAGCCTCAGCCACCATCAGCCGCGCGGCTTACGAGAAGCCTCAAAATCAGCCGCGCGGCTTCCTCAGCCACCCAATAAGCCTCAGCCTTAGTCGCAGCCGCGCGGCTTAAAGAAAACATAAGCCACTGTAAGCCTCAGCCGCATTCAGCCACTGTAAGCCTCAGCCACTGTAAGCCTCAGCCACAAAACTCCAATTCAGCCACATTAAGCCTCAGCCGCACTAAGCCTCATTCAGCCAACGCCCCTCTAAGCCTCAGCCGCAATCAGCCGCGCGGCTTATAGTTGGGGAAGCCTCAGCCACACTCAGCCGCGCGGCTGTTAATAATTTGAAGCCGCAGCCGCACTCAGCCGCGCGGCTTCAAGAAAGCCTCAGCCACAGCTGCAAAGTTATGATTATGCCGCAGCCGCAGCCGCGCGGCTTGATATTTGTAAGCCGCAGCCTCAGCCGCAGCTTAATTTTTTAAATTCAGCCGCAGCTTTGACACAGCCGCGCGGCTGAGATATTGTAAGCCCCAGCCGCAGCCGCAGGTGCTAAATTAGTACAAGCCTCAGCCGTCAATTCAGCCGCGGGGCTTAATTTTCATTTAATTTTGTCTGTCTGAAGCTTAAGATCTCAGCAACCACTGAACTGACAATGTTGTCCTTCTCAGGAATCCTTTTACTAAAGTAACAGGATGTCTGTGTGCCTGTGTATCTGTGTGTCTGTACCGAAGGATCTCTCTAACCGCTGAACCGATCGGGTTCTCCTTAACAGGGTAGCTTCTCATAGGTCCTGGGAAGGTTTATAACTATTTTTTTGGGGGTGGGACACCCCCAACCCCCCAAAAAAATTAAAAATCCCCCCCCCCCTCAAAAAAAGAAAAATTTTTTTAAATTTTTTAAACTAAAATTAAAAATGAGGGGGGAGGCCCCCCCCCTAAAAAAAAAAAATTCCCCCCCCCCCCAAAAAAAAATTTTTTTTTTACTTTTCTTTAAAAATTTAAAATAAGAAATTGGGTTATTAAATTTGACTCTCTCTCTTCCTCAAGTGCCCCCTAGAGGCCTCTAGGGGCGTAGCCGCTAGTTATATATATATTGACATTGGATGGTTTTGAGCTAATTTTGGGGTGGGGGTCAGACATTTCCATCACCCAAAAATATTTTTTTTAAATGTTATACTTTTAAATTTTTTTATATTCTTTTATGAAAATTTTATCTTAAGTTTTTTTTAAAATTACAACATAGAAACTACCATCTCGAACAACTACAAAAAGTTTGAACCTGTAATGTAAGAGCTCCAGTGGCGCAATCAGTTAGCGCACGGTTTTTCTACACTGTTATGCCGGGGTTATAAGTTCGAATTTCACCAGGAGCAATACGTTTTTGAACGTTAATACTTATGAATAATATTGAATACTATTTATAGGGTAACTGCCCTACTGACGTTTGCCTAATTTTATTGTTTTTAAAAGATACAAATTTTTCAGAATTTACTTAATATTCACTATGAATTTGTATTATCTTAAATTTTTTTTATTGTACAAGTGGCCTATTTAGCTCAATGGTAGAGCACTCGTCTTGTAAACTAGGGACCGTGAGTTCAAACCTCACAGGGGGCAATCAATTTTTGTGATACTCAAGTTATATAGTAGCTTCTCTATTATTTTTCCGTTTAGGTACGCAATACTTGTTCTATATAATTAAGCTTCTCCTACTTAGATATTTCTTCAATTTTAAATGTATTTAATACTTTGTGGTTGATGAGAGACACTGAAAAAGTTATGCAAAAAAAAAGATTTATACATATTTCCTTTTTCATAGTATTTTTAAATTAATGAAAATAATTAAATTAAGATTGGGGGAGGGTGTGTGTGTGTGTTTATTTTGAACACAAATTATCCTAATATGTTTTTTAACAAAAAAAATTTAAACAGCGATGTATTTTACTTTTTAAAGTTGGTTAAAAAAAGGTCTGTAAAATGCAATAAATTGTCCTGTATAATATGCAAAAAAATCTACATAATCTTTATGTACTCGATAGATTGAAATAGTTAAATGATTATCATATATCATCCGATTTTGTTTATTTTACAAAGATGCTTACTAAAATTGATTTTATTTTCGAAACTGCAATTATTATAAAAAAAATGTTTCTTTATCTTTATCATTATGTTATACAATTTCTGAATTTATAAGCAATACATGAATCGATATATTATTACTTTGATGTTGTCCATATTTTCATGTACTCTGATAAAGAAATAATCTCAGCTGGCTAAAATAACAATAACCCCCATACACCCCCTTTAATCCATCTCTCCCCTCTTATGGGATATATAAATGAACTGGCCAATAAATGAGATCCATAATTTTATTAACAAATTTTCTTTTTTTTAATATATCCACATATTCTATTATATAAAGTGGTAATGTGAAGCTTCTTATTGATCCAGGGAAAGTTTATAATTTTTTTGGGGAAATGTATCTTTTCCCTCCCAAAAAAAGATGACCCTCAAAATAAATTATTTTTGCTTCCCTTAAGTATTCCTAGAGGTTTTAGGGGCGCAGCCACTAGTATCCTTTAACCATTAACTCATTACATATTAAAACAGGTTTTAAAAGTATGTACATAAGAGTTATACCTATGAAATTTAGCACCCAATAATTTATTAAATTGTGATATTTAGACCTAAATTTTTCTTCAAAATTTCTGTCACCTTTGGTATAGGGGTTAGTGTGGCAGTCGTGTGTTGGAAAGGTTCTTGGTTCAATTCTACCAAGAATTGAATGTGATTAAAGTTTTTATTCTGCTATGGACATTGGGACAATGGACAATAATTTTTGTTTCCTCTCATTTATATTTAGTTATTTTCCTCTCAAGTTGAAAAAAAATTTTAAAAGGAGGGTGGATATAATGTGTAAAAAAAGATTAGAGGAGATTTGTTCTAGGTAAACTTACTTTATTTGTAATATTATTAACTAAATTTTAATATAAAATTGCTTTACACCTATGTTCTAAGGGTTAGTGCACCATCATGTGTAAGAAAGGTTTTCTGTTCAATTCCACCAAGAATTACATATGATTATTTCTAAAACCTTGTATAAAGTATGGAGAGTTATTTTGTCTGTAGATTAAGAATTCGATAACTACTGAACTAATGAAAACTTTTTAAATTGCCTTTTCCAAGTTTTTGAATTTTTTAAAAAACTAAAATTAAAACTGGTGGGTGCTCAACCAAACTCCCCCCTATTTTCCCATAAAAAAATAATAAAAGTCACCCTTCATCCCCCCAAATTTTTTTTTCTTCTGGGATTCGAACCCGGATGATAGATGGTTCAAAGCTGTTACCGTACCAAAAAGCTATCAGAGCTCCAATATTTCAAAATGAAAATTTGTCTTATTTTTAGATCATTAAGTATTATGATGTCTGTTTGTTTGTCTGTCTATATGTTTGTACTACAGGATCTCGCTAACTACTAAACCGATATGGTGCTCCTATTCAGGGTAGTTTCTTATAGGTACTGGGAAGGTTTACAACTATTTTGGGGGAGGGTACCATCACACTACCAGAAAAAAATTGCCTTAGAAAAAAAATTAAACATCACCCCAAAATAAAAAATGGGATTTACTCGCCCCGGCCCTCCCCACCCAATAAAAATCACCCTACCCCCCAAAAAATTATTTTAATTCAGTTCTTCTTTTTCCAGTACCTATTGTTTAGTATTTTTTGTAATAACTTCATAATTACATTGTCATTAAGATTATGTGACATAAAAAGTTAGTCATAAAAATTATACCCATGAATAATTGTAATAAAAAGCACTTTTGTAAAAAAAAACATTTTTCATAAGAGGTAAGTTTTTATGACAAATACATTTATTGCAAGTGTACATATGATAAGCATTTTAAAGACGATTATTTTTAAGACAAATTTAACCTGCGTACCATGGCTCAACATGTAGCGCATCTGCTTGTCATCATGGAGGTAATAGGTTCGAATCTTGGCCAGACACTGCGTTAAAAACTGAAGACGTTCTATGGTTCCTACTGCAGCTATGCCAGGTATGCAACATGTAAAGTTAGAGTATGAGGATTTCCTTGGCTCGTAAACAGGCGTAACTCATTACCATAGGACTTTCTGGCAGGTAGTTGGTTGCTGGATAGATGTCACTTAAATTGGAAAGAATTGGTTCCCCTTAATTATCCAAGGTTCAACAAGAAGCGCATCTGCTTGTCATCAGGGAGGTAATAGGTTCGAATCTCGGCCAGACACTGCGTTATAACTGAAGACATTAAATGGTTCCTACTGCTGCTATGGCAGGTGTGCAACATGTAAAGTTGGAGTAGGAGGATTTCCTTGGCTCATAAACAGGCGTAACTCATTACCATAAAACTTTCAGGCAGGTAGTTCAATAAAAAAAAGTTGGTTGCTGGATAGATGTCACTTAAACTAATACAGAAAAGGAAAGAATTGGTTCCCCAAGGTTCAACAAGTAGCGCATCTGCTTGTCATCAGGGATGTAATAGGTTCGAATCTCGCGCAGACACTGCATTATAACTGAAGACATTAAGTGGTTCCTAGGTGCTAGGTGTGCAACATGAACAGGCGCAAAGGAAAGATATAATTCCCCTTGGACCTTGAGTTAATGTCATAGAAACCCTCGACCGTGGCTCAACATGTAGCGCATCGGCTCGTCGTCTGGGAGTTGATAGGCTTTGTACTGCATCATAACTAAAGATGTTGAAATAAATTCCTACTGCTAAAAAACTTGTATAAAACTTTGGGTACCAGTATAAAACTTTGGGTATCAGAATAAATTTTTGTCTATTAGTATAAAACTTTGGGTACCAGTATGAAACTTTGGGTACCAGTATAAAACTTTGGGTACCAGAATAAATTTTTGGCTATTAGTATAAAATTTTGGGTACCAGTATAAAACTTTGGGTACCAGTATAAAACTTTGGGTACCAATATAAAATTTGGGTACCAGTATAAAACTTTGGGTACTCGTATAAAACTTAAGGTACCAGTATAAAACTTTGGGTACCAATATTAAAACAAAATTTTAGGTATTAGTATAAAATTTTGGGTACCAGTATAAAACTTTGGGTACCAGTATAAAACTTTGGGTACCAGTATAAAACTTTGGGTACCAGTATAAAATTTGGGTACCAGTATAAAATTTGGGTAACTGTATAAAACTTTGGGTACCGGTATAAAACTTTGGGTACCAGTATAAAATTTCGGTACCTGTATAAAACTTTGGGTACCAGTAAAAAACTTTGGGTACCAGTATAAATTTTTAGTACCAGTATAAAACTTTTGGTACCAGTTTAAAACTTTGGGTACCAGTATAAAACTTTGGGTACCAGTATAAACCTTTGGGTTCTAGTATAAAACTTTGGGTACCAGTAAAAAACTTTGGGTACCAGTATAAATTTTGAGTACTAGTCTAAAACTTTGGGTACCTGTATAAAAACTTTGGGTACCAGTATAAAACTTTGGGTTCTAGTATAAAACTTCGGGTACCAGTAAAAAACTTTGGGTACCAGAATAAAATTTGAGTACTTGTCTAAAACTTTGGGTACCTGTATAAAAACTTTGGGTACCAGTATAAAACTTTGAGAACTAGTATATAATTTTGGGTACTAGTATAAAACTTTGGGTACCAGTATAAAACTTTGGGTACCAGTATAAAATTTTGGGTACCAGTATAAAACTTTGGCTACCAGTATAAAACTTTGGGTACCAGAATAAAACTTTGGGTACCAGTATAAAATTTTGGGTACCAGTATAAAACTTTGGGTACCAGTATAAAACTTTGTGTACCAGTATAAAACTTTGGTTACCAGTAAAATTTGGGTACCAGTATAAAACTTTGGGTTCTAGTCTAAAACTTTGGGTACCATTATAAAACTTTGGGTACCAGACTAAAACTTTGGGTACCAGACTAAAACTTTGGGTACCAGTATAAAACTTTGAGTACCTGTATAAAACTTTGGGTACTAGAATAAAACTTTGGGTACCAGAATAAAATTTGAGTACTAGTATATAATTTTGGGTACCAGTATAAAACTTTGGGTACTAGAATAAAACTTTGGGTACCAGAATAAACTTTGGGTACCAGTATAAAACTTTGGGTACCAGTATAAAATTTGGGTACTAATTCTGAATCAAACATTTGAAAAAATCCTGCTGTCCTCCCCCCTCTTCCCTCCACTCTTATTCTCACAACCCCTAACCACCCTCAACTCTCCAAAAAATGTCCTAAAATGCATTTAAAAAATCCAATTTAGCCGAAGCCTCAGCTGCAATGCTTATTTTATAATCAGCCATAAGATCAGCCGCAAGGCTTAATATTGTATTCAGCCGCAGCTGCATTCAGCTGCGCGGCTGAATTTAATTCAGCCACAGCCTCAGCCGCACGGCTTTCAGTAAGCCGCAGCCTCAGAATCAGCCGCAAGGCTTAATTATGTTATCAGCCACTCTCAGCCTCAGCCTCACTCAGCCGCGCGGCTTAATTTTCCAATCAGCCACTGTAAGCCGCAGCCGCTATGAGCCGCGCGGCTTTCAGTAAGCCGCAGCCTCAGCCACAAATCCTTCAGCCACTGTAAGCCTCAGCCACCCTCAGCCACTGTAAGCCTCAGCCGCTCGAAGCCTCAGCCACAAAATTCCAATTCAGCCACTGTAAGCCTCAGCCACCCCAATTCTTATTAAGCCTCAGCCGCATTCAGCCGCAGCCACTCTCAGCCGCACTAAGCCTCAGCCACTCTCAGCCTCAGCCACTTCCATAACTTTAAGCAGCCGCAGCCGCAGCCGCAGCCGCGCGGCTGATAGCGCGGCTTCCGAACCCTGATTAAAGCTATTCTCAGAGATCTAAAAAAAGATCAGACAATGGCCGATAAATTGATGTTCATCCCAAAGGATCAAACACAAAATTAGTCTTTCTGTAGATTAAAATTAGTGGTTGAAACGTTAGGACACTCAACTTATTGAACCAACAAATCAAAATTCAATAAAAGTTCCTAAACTTTGAGGACTAGTGTGATAAACAGCCTAATGTCCCCTCCATCCATGGCTATTCGGTCCAAAACGCACAGGCATATGAACCTAACTGTAGAAGAGTTTCGCTTATATGAAAATTATCCTTTATCTCTATTGAATAATGAATTTTTGAATATCCTAGAAGATTTAATTTAATCTAAGGTAAAGCATAATGTTTTTATATCATTTACTTATGTAATTACTAGCGGCTACGCCCCTTTAGGACTCTAGGGGCACATGATATGGGGGTTTGGGGAAAGGGTGGAATTCGACCCATCACATTTTTAAGTTTTGTTTCAAAAAGTAAAAGTTAAAAACCTTCTCAGAACTTACATTTTATAGGAGAACCATATCAGTCCTGCAGTTCGGGGAATTCCTTCGGTATAGACAGGCACACACAGATCCTGTTACTTTTGCTACGCTACTTATAAGCAAAAATTAAGCTTGTTTAATAAAAAAACATAATTAACTTAATTTAACTTTTTTGGCACTAAACGTTTCTATGCAATAATAGCTTTGTATAGAAGACAAAAAGGAAAGGTATAGCTTAAAAAAACTTTGTATTTATCTATCTATCTAATTATCTAACTATCTATTTTTTTACTATTTATCTATCTATGTACTTACATCATCCATATCTTTATATTTCTTTCTCTTGGATAGATAAGGTATTTTATATCCATCTGTTTATAAATCTATCTGTCTACCTATCTGCTATCTACCTATCTACTTACATTATCCGTATCTTGGACAAAATAGTTGGTAACTAATATTTTTATCCATCTATCCATCTATCTATCTATTTATCTATCCATCTATATCTCTATCTATCTACTTACATCATCCATATCTTCTTTCTCTTGTATAAATTGGGAGGAGCTGAGGTATTTATCCATCTATCTATCCACCTATATATCTATCTATCTATCTATCTATCTATCTATCTATCTATCTATCTATCTATCTATCTATCTATCTATCTATCTATCTATCTATCTATCTATCTATCTATCTATCTATCTATCTATCTATCTATCTATCTTTCTATCTATCCATCTACTTACATCATCCATATCTTTATATTTCTTTCTCTTTGATAAATTAGGTGTTTTTTATCAATCTATCTATCTATCCATCTATACATCCATACATCTATCAATCTATCTATCTATCTATCTACTTACATCATCCATATCTTTATATTTCTTTCTCTTTGATAAATTAGGTGGAGCTGACGTTTTTATTTTCAACTGGAACAATATAACAGCATACTCTGAAATATATAGATGTTTAATTTTAATATTAAGTAACATGATGTTTGTCTGTGTGTTTGTCTGTCTGTTTGTCTGTCTGTTTGTCTGTCTGTGTGTTTGTCTGTCTATTTGTGTATTTGTCTGTCTGTTTATCTATCTATCTATCTATCTATCTATATATCTATCTATATGTATATCTAAGTACATACCTATTTAAGCTCCAAACACAAATATGATACAAACTATAATGAAACCCTCAATGACTGTCTGTCTTTCTATCTATCTATGATTTTTCTATCTATCTATCTATCTTAGTACCTACCTATTAGAGCTCCAAAAACAAATATGATACAAACTGTAATGAAACCCTCAATGGCTGTCTATCTATCCATATATATATCTATCTATCAATCTATCAATCTCTCAGAACCTACCTATCAAAGCTACAAAAACAAATATAATACAGACTATGATGAAACCTTCAAAGGCTGTATATCTATCTATTTATCTATCTATCTATCTATCTATCTATAAGAATTTACCTATTAAAGCTCCAAACACAAATATGATACAGACTATAATAAAACCCTCAATGGCTGTCAGACCTTCGGCTTTGGGTATATTACTCGTTATACTGTTAGAAATATATCATTTTGGATTCTTTATTATTAGATCAGTTACTCTATAATTGATATACGTCTATTCTTCGTTAAACATTAGACACATGAATAAGTGGATATTATGACAGGGGAAAAATTGGCTTCAATTTAGTTTGCTAATTTAGACATCACTTATTGGTCAGTTCGTTCATCCAGTGCAGTGGGGAATTTTAATCAGGGAGGGAGGGGACATAGGACTTTTAAGTACACTGGGACCCAAAGTATTATAATCACATTTTATCTGTTGGAATAAAAACTTTAAGTTCGTTTTTTCAATTTTGATTAGTTGGCTCATAAGTTGAGTGCTCAAACGTTTCAAACAATAATTTTAATCTACAAAAGGGGTGATTTTTAGTATCATTATTAGGGATTTACATCAATTTATTGGCCATTGTCTTATCCCTTTAGATCCATGCTTAAGTTACATGATTATTATGTGTTCTTTTTTGTTGATAAATCCTGATTTTAGTAATCTTATTTATAAATTAGATGAATATAATGAATGTGATTATAAATTATTGGTGATAAGGGTTATTTTGTGTATCATTATTGGGGATTTACATCAATTTATCGGCCATTGTCTTATCCCTTTAGAGTTTTTAAGTTTCATGATTATCATTTATTATCCTTTTTTGTTGACGAATCCTGATTTTAGTAATCTTATTTATAAATTAGATGAATATAATGAATGAGATTATAAATCATTGGAGATTCATTATAAACATATTGGCAGTTTCCTTAAAGTGCATAGTTGATCACTAAAAAAAACCTTTATTTTTTTTAAGAGGAGGGGCTTGCAGGTGTAAGGCACAGGAGAAAAAGAATGCCTTTATTCTAAATTTATTTTAAAATAACAAGTGGGCGTGGATTTCAGGGCTCGATAAGCACTTTTAGGGGAGAACACAGAAATATTGGCAATTTTCCTTGAGTTAAAGATGGACCTAATATTATTTAGGATCATATGAAATGGCTACGAAATTTTGCAATACAATATAATAAGTCAGTCAAAGTCATATTTTGCTTCCTTCACCCTTCTATTTAAATACCTTTGTTTATTTGGTCCTTATAAACACCTATATATATATTATAAGGATGTACTATCATGTAGTAATAGAATATTTTGGTAACATATTTAGAATACTTTAGAGTCAAATACTTTTGCTCTAAATACTTAGTTTAAGCTCTTTATATTTCACAAACAGAAAATGAGATAGATAATCCCATTGAGCGCAAACCCGTTAAGGGTTAACTAACTCAGGATGCTGTGAGTATTGGTGCAAAAAAATATGACGTAACAAAAAAAATTAGCCAATGAGAGGCCGTTATTGACTAATGGTAAAATTTAAAGTGGACTCTCATTTTTTTTGTTACGTCATATTTTTTGCACCAATACTCACAGCATCCTAACTCAGACGATCATATCACCAAATGTACAAAATTATGAATTATATAAAAGTAGTTACAACAAGGAAATTGGAAAAGACAACAAGAAATTTCAGATAAATATCATAACTATTGGATTGAAACAGGGAGGAAGTGGACAATGGGCTGTTTATTACACTAGTCCACAAAGTTTTATTACGGACTTTTATGGAATTTTGGTTGGATGGTTCATTAAGTAGAGCTTCTTCCACAAATTGTAATTTACAAAGAGGTAATTGTGTGCATCGTCAATTGGGATGTACATCAGTTTATCGACCATTGTCTTATTCCCATAGATCCCTGTTTAAAGAGAAACATGTAAAACAAATTCCAGATACATATCTTCAATTGCAGACAAGAAACTATTTCTCTTGTCTAGTACATGAAAGATGAAGAAATTCCCTCAAAAAATGAGTATGTGACGTCATAAAAATGAGGGATTATCCATCTCTTTTTACGGGTTTTCCTTCCCCCTCCTCCTCTCTACATCCCTCAATTTTATGACGTCAGATTTTTTTTTTTTGAGGGACTTTCTTCGTCTTCTGAAATAAATGTTTGTCTGTTGAGATATGTTAATCAGACGTCTGTCATCAAAGAAAATTGTAATTATATTAATTTGGTGCCTGTAGAGAACTGGAACCCACCTCTTTCTTATTTTGAAAACGGAGGGCCGAGGGAGATTCGTTTTTTACAGGCAAGTTTAGGCTATATTGGGTATAAGTTATCCCCGCAGGGTTAAGTCACTAAACCTGTGGGGATCCCTAACTCTGCGAGACTTTCCAATAATCATTGCAAAACAGACAAAACAAACAAGGCGTTTCAGTGGCCAACAAGGCAGTTTGTATTAGGAATCATTCCAGAGACTTTCAAGAACACGCATATAGTTAATATTTTTCTCACAACTTTGAATTTTAAATCGAACGGTGGCTTCTGCTGAATTAACACAAGTAAATTACAGTTTTTTAATCTAATACAAAGAACATTTAATATGAGTTTATTTTAATTAAAGTTAATTTTTCTTTCTTATACTAACTTTTTGCTTGTTATTGCTGCTCTAATTATGAACATATGTAATTGCCATTTATTTCAAGTTTTTAAAATGATATATTCCTGTTGAAAATGTTGACCAACACAAGAAAAACTGTCACAAGAATAGTCATTCTGAAATATAAATATAATATTAGAAAAAATATTTTGAAAATGGAATGGCCTAAAACCATCATAGGAGCTAAGTGAAGCTCGCCTAAAAAAACAAAATCATTTCAATAGTTATATAGGTCTTCAGAACAAAAATATCCTACTACTTTAAATGATGTGGCTTAGTTTAATCAGGGAAGGAGGGGAAATTGGACTATAAAAAAATCTTCCAGAGAGGGTGGGGGCATTGGACTGTAGAATCCCATTAGAACCATTTGTACAAAAAATATTTATAAGCATACTATATAGGAGTTTAGTTATATTTCATTTAACAAATTGCATCAATTATAAATCTAACCCCTACCCTTCACAAATTAGAATAATTACAGCCCCCCCGGCCTCCCTCCCCCACCCCCGCTGAAATATGGTTAACTATTCACGGAAAAGCATTGACTAATTTTCCAAATTAAGTCTTGGACAATCATCAAAGAAAAATTACTAGAATGCACACTTTAATAGCTCTAAGAAGGGGCTTTTAACAAAACTACATCACATGCATCTATACAACTACAACTATTTATTTTGATTAAAAATAATTTTTAAAAGCGAAGCTTTTCTATAATTAGGGTCGGTCCGTCCGTCCGTCCGTACGTCCGTCCGTCCGTCCGTACGTCCGTCCGTCCGAGATAGATAGCTTTTATTCGTTATTTAGGCATGTTAGAATTGTCCTATCGATTTCAAACTTTGCATGATGATTCCTGTAGTAGTTTGGCACGATTTAGAAAGCGTAGCAACTCTATAATCATTACCAGAATGTCCGTACGTCCATTTTAAAAATGTTGATTTTTCTACTTTTTTAACAACAAATTTTCAAGTGTTCTAATTATCCGTTTGATCTGATTTTTGGTATATTGATTCCTGGGACAACAACGAACAATATTATAAGCGAAGCAACTCTATAATCAAGTCCAAAAATGTAAGTATGTCCATAAACATTATCCTGCTTCAAGCAGTTTTTTCAACAAATTTACTTACAATTTTGCTTCGACTCTAATACTTTTAAATTCTGATTATTCAGTTCAGATACCATACAAGTGTTAATGTCCGTTTGTCCTACCGTTTCAGTGCTTCGCTTTTATGGATGTTGTCATCCTTGTTTAATGAATGTTTCGTGTATTTAACCAGTTTGACCTTAAAAGACCTGTGTTGTAACTTAAGACGTTAAAAGTTATACATAGCGTATGCTCGACATTTAATAGTAAAAGTAAGGATAATGTCTTAGTCCAAAACATAATGATTACAACAGACAAATGTTGTGCAATCAAAGGGTTGGATGTCTGCAATAGTCGGAGGGTAGTTAGTGCCTTTGGACCATTAATATTATGCCCAATGTTATCAACCATCCCCAATTGTGGGTAAATATTTAAATAAAAATCATCTGTAGTCCTATCCCCCTACCTGTTAAGGAACTAGAGCAGTTCACGGTAAAATGTTCCTGGTAACGATTATATCAAAGAAAAAACACCAAATGAATCAGGAACA
This sequence comes from Acartia tonsa, assembly GCF_053477335.1. NCBI lineage: Eukaryota > Metazoa > Arthropoda > Copepoda > Calanoida > Acartiidae > Acartia > Acartia tonsa. The sequence goes on from NC_137271.1 coordinate 47,750,018, forward strand.
TTTAACACCGAACTGCGATAGATCCCCTGTTAATAATGGTAGATACTAACATGACAGAGAGACATACAAACAAACATACAGACAGACAGACAGACATGTGTATATTTGATCGTCTGTTGTGCTATCCCTGCTGTGGAGATACTAACCTTCCAGGAACACTTTCTTATCCAGGACAGACAAAAAGATAGACAGACATACAAACAGAAAGATAAACAGACATACAGATAGACAAACAGATACTAACCTTCCAGGAACACTTTCTGGCGGCACAAGAAAGCTTATCCAGGAAACAATTACAAACATGCCTAGATAGATAGATAGGTAGGTAGATAGATAGATAGATAGATAGATAGATAGATAGATAGATAGATAGATAGATAGATAGATAGATAGATAGATAGATAGATAGATAGATAGATAGATAGATAGATAGATAGATAGATAGATAGATAGATAGATAGATAGATAGATAGATAGATAGATAGATAGATAGATAGATAGATAGATAGATAGATAGATAGATAGATAGATAGATAGATAGATAGATAGATAGATAGATAGATAGATAGATAGATAGATAGATAGATAGATAGATAGATAGATAGATAGATAGATAGATAGATAGATAGATAGATAGATAGATAGATAGATAGATAGATAGATAGATAGATAGATAGATAGATAGATAGATAGATAGATAGATAGATAGATAGATAGATAGATAGATAGATAGATAGATAGTGAGATAGATAGATAAATAGATAGATAGATAGATATATCGATAAATATTTAAATTGATAGACAAAATAAATGATATACGGAAATATACAAAAATTATAATCAGCATTTAATACAATATACTTATATAAGTAAGATGTAATTATAAAAATATCAAATGCTATGTTAAATTCAAACATACATTAAATAACTAAAAATTCCAATTTACATTATCAATATTATTGATTTCATATATATATGAAATAGATAATGAAAAAGTCAGAAAATCATTTAATTTCTAAAAGTTGTGCCCTTAAACGGCCGTGGGGGCGTCTTTTTTCTGTTTTTTCAACTGCTATTAGAGATAGAGGGCTAAAAAGAAATTTCACGTTCCCTGTTTGATAAAGAATTTCCGTCAGTCAAGTCCGTTCTGTTATATAAAGTAGTAAGATTTTTCTTTCTGTTCAGATCCTGTTGAGGGAAGCTAATGGCTTTAATGATGGTTATTGGATATTTTTCTGTTACTCTTAATCAATATATTATTAAATGGAAGTTGCACAAGATTATAATGTACTCTAATAATAAGATAATACTTGCAGCTTGCTAACCTAACGATATCCACTAACCACCCCTCTTACTACATCCCCTACTGGATGAACGAACTGACCACTAAAAGAGGTCCATAATAGCAACTTAAATGCACAAAAAAATTTCCCCTGTTAATATATCCACGTATTCTATATCTATTGTAATATTATAATATTATATTTGATTAACCAAGTATAGGAACACATATTGTGTACTTGGGTCCTAAGGTATAAGACAATGGCCGCAAAATTGATGTACATCCCCAATGGCGATACAAAAAATTACCCCTACTGTAGATTATAATTATTGGTAAAAACCAATCAAAATTCAATATAAGTCTTCAAAGTTGATTAGCATTTGAACAGGAAAACGTTATCATAAAACTTTGGGGACTAGTGTAATAAAAACAGCCCAATGTCCCCTCCTCTATGGCTATTTGATAGGTGTATAAGTATACGTACATATTATGTAATTTGTATTATACATCTTATTGTCTTAGGAATCACCTTGCACCATTGAGAAATTGATGTACATCCCCAATGATGATACACAAAATTATCCCTTCTGTATATCATAATTAGTGGTTGAAACTCAACTTAATGAACCAACCAATCAAAATTTAATAATAGTCCCCAAATTTGTCAAGCCAACGAACGTTATTATAAAACTTTGGGGACTAGTGTAATAAAAACAGCCCAATGTCCCCTCTCTCCTTGGCTTTTTGATAGGTGTATAAGTATAAGTACATATTATGTAATTTGTAATATTAATCTTATTGGGTTAACAAATTACATTGCACCAAAAGTCAGGAAAATAAGGGATAAGACAATATTCTTTAGATTACAACTAGTGGTTGAAATGTATGGACACTCAGTTTGATAAACCATCCAATCAAAATTGATTAAAGGTTCCCAAAGTTGTTGAGTCAAAGAATATGTAAACGTTATTATAAAACTTTGGGGACTTGTGTAATAAAGTGCCTATTGTCCCCTCTCTCTCTTGAGTTAAAGACAAGTTATGTGACACTGTTTATCATACATCAGTTATAGAGTAGCTTCTCTACTACGCTAAAGTAAACACCTACTTTTAGTACCAAAGGTATTCTATAATTTAACTTGTCCGTTGGTTTATGTGTATCATGATGATCGGCTCATATTTAAGACTGGCAGTTAATATCATATTTTGTGAAGATTATAAATATACATCTAATAAATCTATATTTTTGATGCATAATCAGACAACTACCTGGATCCCCCTGTAGAGGACCTTTTTCGTCTGCTAGTATAATGCTTTCTTTTTTTGTGCTTCGCTTTTATTATGGATGTTGTCATCTTTGTTACTTTTGTAGGAATAAGTACAATGAAATAAGCGAAGTATCTGTATAATCAAGTCCTAATAAAATTTAAAATACATGTGACGTCATAAAAAAGAGGTAGATGAGAGGAGAAGTGGAAAAGAAAACCTTTAAAGAGATGGATAATCCTTAATTTTTATGACGTCACAAGGCTGATTTTTTTAGACACTTTGTCCAGCTCCCTTTTATGTATGTTATCATCCTTGTTACTTTTGTATTTGTTGTGAAAGACAAACAATAAGAATAAATTGAATTCATGTAAGTAAAGAAAACTTTCACAAATTTATTATTAGGGATCTAAAGGGATAAGACAATGGCCGATAAATTGATGTGCATCCTCAATTAGGATACAAAAATTACCCCTTATGAAGGTCGCCTGTATTGGTTGAAACGTATAGACTTCAACTTAATTAACCAAAAAATAAAAAAAACAATAGAAGTCACCAAGTTGTTAAGCCAACAAATAGGAAAACGTCATTATTAAAACTTTGGGGACTAGTTCAACAAACAAACAATGTCCCCTACCTCCCAGATTTTATTCTATTTATTACTCTTGTGCCCTATTCCTCTAGTCTAAAAAGACGTTTTCAAATTTTCATTTTTTTTTTATCTTAGCTGGATCTTTAAACCATTTTAGTGGTGGGCCAACTTTCCAACAATGAGAGCACAGCATTTTATGAAAAGCCGCGCTGTGATTGGCTGAAATTCCGCTCACCCCGATCTGGCTCACCACTAAAATGATTTAAAGATTCAGCTCAGATCTTATCTTAAAGGAATCATAAAATGAATTAATACCCCCTAAAAAATGGTTCTCCATGTATTTTTTTTTCGTTCTTTTTAAAACTAAGATAGAAAAAGGGGAGGGGGGGGGTCTAAATCAACCCCCAATACCTCTAGAAGGGGCGTAGCCAATGTTATTATATAAACAGACGACCATAAAGAGAAGCTCTTTAAAGTTATTCACCAATTTACCTCTAATGAAAGTCAGAAGAAAAAAAAGTATTGCTTATACAATCGGTTAGTGAAATTTTTATTAATTGCTGAATAATTTAGGAATCTCCAAAATCAATCAAAACATCAGATTAAATAACATTTATTCTAAAGGAATGAAAAACAGACAGACAGACAAAATGAATTACAGTAGCTTTGTTACATAAAAATTAATGCATTTTTTCCTCTATTTACTTCTAAATCTTCCTAAATCCAAACTGTAAATAGTGTTTATAATCAGGGAGAAAGGGGACTATTAGCTGATTATTACACTAGTCCCCAAAGTTTTATAATAAGGTTTTTTATTTGTTAATTTAACAACTTTGGTAACTTTGTGTTTGGTTGGTTTCAAACTAATACTGTCCAAACATTTTAACCAATAATTTATATCTACAGAAAGGGTAATTTTGTGTATCATCATCATAAATTAATCTGCCCATTGTCTTATTTCTTTACATTCATGGGAGAATGGCGGTTAACTTAATTTACATCTCTTATTTCCCCCAATTTATGCAATTTTTGTGTATCATTATTGGGGATGTACACTAATTTATCTGCCATTGTCTTATCCATTAATTTCCTGGTGTTTACCAGGTTAAACCATGAAATGTCTTCTTAACAGTTAGGAGTCTGAACATTTGAAAAAATACTAAATTATCTTGATGTATGTATGCCTTTTAACTGGTTTGTTTTGTTCATGTTCATGTTTACAATTTCAAAGCATAAGCTGAAATCTGATTTGTAATATTTAGTTTTTTATTGCATCGTATTATAGACAACTTTTCGTAGATATTTTAAAGATTATAAGACTAACAAAACTGGTATAACTATTCTGGTTTTCATTTTATTAAATGTGGGAAGTTGTCTACAGTATGATATGATACATTATTTTTCAGTTCTAATCCAGTGATTTTAATGGATTTTGAAGCCATAATGGAAAAATATAATTAAAATTTTATATCTGCATTAATATCAGACATAGTTGTTCTTATTAAAATGATGTTTGAAATCCTTAACTGTTTTTATTTCCCTTGAATATTGTTTTATTGTTCCTTGGGGTTAAAAGCAATAGTTGAACAAAATTGAACACAATGGAGGTGGAAAACTGTATAGAGGAATACTGTAATTACACTGGTACCCAAAGTTTTATTGTATCTTGGGGTAAAAAGCAATAGTTGAACAAAATTGAACACAATGGAGGGGGAAAACTGTATAGAGGAATACTGTATATAATTACACTGGTACCCAAAGTTTTATTGTTCCTTGGGGTTAAAAGCAATAGTTGAACAAAATTGAACACAATGGAGGGGGAAAACTGTATAGAGGAATACTGTAATTACACTAGTACCCAAAGTTTTATTGTATCTTAGGGTAAAAAGCAATAGTTGAACAAAATTGAACACAATGGAGTGGGAAAACTGTATAAAGGAATACTGTAATTACACTAGTACCCAAAGTTTTATTGTATCTTGGGGTTAAAAGCAATAGTTAAACAAAATTGAACACAATGGAGTGCGAAAAATTTCTAGAGGAATACTCATTTTAAAAGTGAAGCTTTTCTATAATTAGGGTCGGTCCGTCCGTCCATATGCCCAGAATGATTGGCTCTTTACATAAATTTAACACATTAGAATTTTCCTATTGATTTCCAACTTTGTTTGATGATTCCTGTAAAAATCAATTGTGATTTAGGAAGCTGATTAACTTTATATTTTTTTTCAAGAAAGTTCGTATGTTCATGAAAATCATTTTTTTACCTTTTTGGCTTCAATTTTTGGAGTACTTATTCCTATTACAATGAGGTACAATGTTATAAGTGAAACATCTCTATAATCAAGTCCTTAAAATGTCAGTATGTCTGTATACAGTGTCTTATATTAAAGTATGTTGTCATCCTTAGTCAGCCTAAAAACAGGGATCTAATGGGATAGGACAATGGACGATAAAAAAATACCCCTGTTTTAACTGCAGGATAGTAAAGATAACAGTTTTAAAGTCTACTTTTGTTTTTGTTTTTTTAAGAGCGTATTGATAATCTTTGGGTACCATTATAATTTACAGTCCAATGATTCCTTTCTCCCTGCACTGGTTTAAGGTAGGAGGCATTGAACTGAAAATTACACTGATAACCAAAGTTACATACCAACTTCATTTGGATCAAAACTTTGGGTAATGTTATTAAATATTGGTAGGTTCCAAACTAAAAAAGTCTAATCATTTCAACCAATTACTTTAATGAAAATTAACTTATTGTTGAATGTAATATCCACTAACATCACTGCTACTAAGCGTATTAAAGGAAAAAACTAATTCATTTTCTAGTATTTCTCCATGAAATTATATTTTATTACATCTATTGTTGAGACAAAAGGGCTTGGGGAGAAAAATATTTTAGCAACAAAACAATTCTATTTTCAAACCTTTACAAATTCAGGGATTTCAGGGATAAGACCATAGAGGATAAATTTAATATTTCCCAAAATTCTTTAGCATAGAATATATGTATTTCGGGAAAGAAATAGGGATCTAAAAGGATAAGACAAAATGATGAAAGAAAAAAATTACCCCTTGTAGAGATTTCAAATAGTGGTTAAAACGTTTGGACACTCATCTTAACAAACAAACTAATAAAAGTCCAAACAGTTGTGAGCGAACGAATAAGAAAACATTGTTATAAAACTTTGGGGACTATATATAGTGTAATACACAGTCCAATTTCCTCTCCTTCCTTGGTAAAGAAAGGTTTGTAGATTAATCTAGCTCTGATTGTCTTATCTCTGAAATCCCTGACTGAAATCCAAGTTTATCCAGCTTTAAGTAAATTTACAATTTTATCTTTTATTTAAATTCAAAGATTTTATTTTTAAATTCTACTTCCTTCGCCCCTAGCCCCTTTATGATAAGAAGAAATGGCCTAAAACCACCCCAGATACTAATCCCATTAAACCCCCACTTTTAATTTTAGTTTTAAATTGAAAAAGTATATTTTTTTGTAAGGTGGTTTTTTTTCCCAAGGGGGATTTCTCTTTGGAGATTGGAGGTACCCTCGCCAAAAATAGTTAAAAATCATCCATGGACTGATAAGAAGCTTCACTGTAAAGGAAATGTTAGTTAGTGAGATATTATGCTACATTCAGACATTTTATTACTTTTATACAGGATGAATTCTAAAATTATGTCTGTGTCAAATGCTTTGTTTAGTTCAAACTAACACAAATTAAGCATTATGTTTACTAAGTGAAAATCTGTTTAAAGAAATAAAAAGATGAACATGATAGAATGATTTACTAAATTGTTATTACCTTTGCGATAAGTTGCAATAATGTTATGTAATTAAATATTGACTACAACAAGGATGACAACATTCATAAAAGCTTAAATACAGGATACAGTAAAAATACATACATAGAAAAGGGATACCTAGCTTATTATCTTGTATCTTATTGTCTTAGGAATCATTAGGAATCATTATTATCATTGGATATTAGGATTGGTTTTTTCGTTAATTTAGGTTGCTAACATGAAACTCATTTTTTGGTCAGTTCGTTCATTAGGCAGGCAGAGAGAGGATGTGGTAAAGGGGCTGGATAGGGGTATCGTAATTTTAGCCCGCTTTAGGTATCACTTTAAGAAAAGACATGAAAATATGGTGTAACATCCAAGTAACAATATATCAATTTACAGAAAATATAGATAGATAAAGAAAGATTTTTCCAGTATGGCTTCGAAACCGATCAATATCCGCTGGATTATAACCGGTTCTCAGCCATTTTAACCGCGAAAAGCTGTCTATAATACTAATATACAATACATGCTGGGAAAAAATATGTGAATATGTACTGAGACATTTTTCCAGTTTGGCTTCGAAACGGATTAATATCCGCTGGATTAGAACCGGTTTTCATCTATACTATCCACGGAAAGCTGTCTATAATACTTAAATACAATACCTGCTGGAAAATAATATGTGATTATGTAGTGAGACATTTTTCTTCGCAAAACCAATTCAAAACCGGTCACCGAATAATTTCCTAAAAGTAACAAAATATGCTAACAAATTATATAATATATAATAATATAATATATAGTAAACATTTTAAACCCTTATTATTAAAAAACGAGCAATCTGCATTTTATTATTAATCCTAATGTATAAAGTAGTAAGGTTCTTATAGACCCGTGGGACGTTTAAGGTTATTTAATTCTTTTTATTCTTTTAGTTGACCTACCCTCTTCTAATGCTAGAAGCGCAGCCGCGAGTACTTTGTAAAGTAGTTGCTATCCAAGGATCGTAAGGGATAAGACAATTGACAATAAGTTGTTGGGCATGCCAATGATCCAAAAATATATCCCTTACTAAGTATTAACATATTTAAAGCAAAAGAATAAGAGAACATGATCGTAATATAGTGGGTACTAGTATAATTTATAGTCTAATGTCCCCTCCCTCCCTTTTTCAGGCAACAAAGGAAAGAGCATGATTTATAGTACCTATATTCCCTCCCTCTTTGGAGTGATCTAAAAGATGATAAAGTTAACCTATTAGTATGTCTGTTTGTCTGTCTGTTTATCTGTCTGTTTGTCTGTGTTTGTCAGTCTGTCTCTCTTTTATAAATTTACCTGTTAGAACTACTGATAGTTTGTCCTTTTCATCCAGTTCATGGATTGATATTGAGTAGTCTGTCTGTTTGTCTGTCTGTTTGTCTGTCTGTTTGTCTGTCTGTTTGTCTGTCTGTTTGTCTGTCTGTTTGTCTGTCTGTCTGTATGTCTCTCTTGTCTAAATTTACCTGTTAGAACTACTGATAGTTTGTCCTTTTCATCCAGTTCATGGATTGATATTGAGTAGTCCAAAACTGATCTAAAATAAAAAAAAGATAATAATTTACTTACTACTAAGCTATTGGGGTAGAATCCAATCTTTAAAGCTACTTCACATAGTCTGTCCGTCAGTAAGTCCGTAATTTTAAGGAAATATGACATTTATTCAGCTGTTAATCATGACGGAAGATTTTTTTATGTGTAAAGATTCTCTATACCAATCAGTCATACTACAAAATACATGTTGAAAATAGGAGACAGGTTTCATGGTGAGTTTCAGGGTTCGGAAGCCGCGCGTAAGCCGCGTGTAAGCCTCAGTGAAATCTTCATTTTATCACTATAAAATTCAGCTGAATGTATAAAACTGCTCTTTAGCAGACAATCCTTCTTTCTGAAATTTTTTTCCTGCACACAAGCAGGTTTAAAACTGAGGCTTATGCGCGGCTGAGGCGCGGCTTCCGAACCCTGGTGAGTTTCATTTGGTCTTTAAAATAAAATTTAATGACTGCATTCAAGAATGAATATGATATATAATTTTAGTAGGATTTGACTGACCGGTTGTCCGCGGTTATGGATATGAAAAAAATATTGGATTACTTGGATTACATATAATCCTTTTTGAGGCCAATAAACAATTTAAGTGGCCAATTGAAGGATAGAGAGAATAGATATATTGACAGACATATATATTGCAAACAGACAAACAGACAGACAAACAGACAGACAAACAGACAGATAAACAGACAGAAAAACAGACAGACAAACAGACAGACAAACAGACAGACAAACGCACAGACAAAAACACAGACAAACTCACAGACAAACAGCAAACAAACAGACAGACATATGTATACCTTATAGATTTAGCGTCAGCAACGAATTCCTCGCCAAACATGATTTTTGTGTCGTCATAGTTAAAGGAACCAACTTGAAACTTGCACACCTAAAATTTAAATAATTGATTTCTCAGTTGCTATTAAAGATTGATGTCTGATATTCCAGATTTCCCTTAATCAATAATCAGAAGCATACCGACCACCCTTAATTTGGAAAAAAATCAAAAAAATGTAATGGGGGCAATTTTTTCGTTTGTATGTTTATTACTTTAGGTCAGGTTAGATTAGGTTATTTTATTCTCGCCGGTTTAGGGCACCTTGCCTAAATTTGGGAATAGCTAAAAATAAATGTGAATTTCTTAGCCCCCATTAAAAAATAGAGATATTTAACATTTCTAAGGATCTTGCGGGATAAGACAATGCTTTAGTACTTCCCTTATCACAAATTCTATAAGACAAAACGTGTCTACAGTATTTTGCATATTGCTCCCTTTCTTATCATGATATAAAAGATTAATTGTAGAAAAGTTTGGGCACTCCTAGTTTATAATACCCAATCAAAATTTGATAAAAGTACTCAACCCGAGACAAAATTTTGGGAACCAGTATAATTTAAATATGTTTGCTTTTATGAGTTTTAGTGTAGCTGCACTTAAATGGTATCCAAAGAGATAAGACAATGGTCGATAAAATTGATGTTTATCCCCAATGATGATACACAAAATTACCCCTTCTTTATATAACTACCAGTGGTTGAAACTTTAAACACTCAACTAAATTAACCAACCAATCAAGATTCAATAATTATTCAAAATTTTGGGGACTATGTGAATAGCAGCCCATTGTCCCCTCCCTTCCCTACTAAAATACTTGGATATAGTTTAAAGATTAATGAAACAAGTTAAATTTAAACTATGTAAATAGAAACTGGGGGTAGGGGACATTGTGGGATGTTTATTACACTAGTCCCCAAAGTTTTATTATAATGTATTTCTATTCGTTGGTCTAACAACTTTGGAAACATTTATTGAATTTTGATTAATTTGTTCATTAAGATGAGTGCTCAAACGTTTCGACCACTAATTGTAGTCTACAAAATGTGTAATTTTGTATATCATCATTGCGGATGTACATTAATATATTGGCCATTGCCTTATCCCTTTACATCCCTGATGCAAATGAAAATCTTATATAATTATACACTGCAATTCTGCTATTCTTTAACTAACTCACAATCTATAATAACAAGCAGAATGATGTCTGTCTGTCTGAAGCTTAAGATCTCGGTAACTGCTGAACATATTGGTCTTCGTGGAATAAAGCTACTAGTCCCGCGGTACAGTAATAGATGGATAGATTATAAATGATTAAAATTATTATCAATTTTCAAAGTTTTTGAAATGCCAAAGTTTGCCATTGTGGTTTAAGCATTAAATGCAAAAAGTTGACGGTCACGCAATAATGGATATATTATCACTTGGATATTGCACCAGATTTTCATGTTCTCTAATAAGGTGAAACTCTTAGCTGGCTAAAATAACGTTTAACCCCTTTCATCTCTTTTTACTCATCCCCTCCCCTCCTACTGGATGAAAGAACTGACCAATTAATGACGAATGATTTTCCCCTGTCAATATATTCACGTATTCTATATCCATTAACGCAATATTTTGCTAAAGGAATAGATATAAAAGATCTAGAACCACAATCAGTAGATTGAACCATTCAGAATACAGTCTCGGAATAATCCGGCCATAATATTGGTTGAAACTTGTACACGTTATTGTGTATACTACTCCCCCAGAACTTACAATACACCCCCCCCCCCCCCCCCCCAACACTTCATATTTTAATTCAAACCATCCTTGGCGTAAGGGAGAGATAACAACAAAAAATAATTACAATTCCTAATCCCAACTTTTGTATTCATTCATAAATTGAATTTTTATTGCTATGTGCTAATACCTGTGAAACCAAGTCCTTACTGTGAAACACTAGTCCGCAAAGTTTTATATTAACGGTTTCTTATTTGATGGCCAATCAACTTTTGGGACTTTTATTGAATTTTGAATAGTTGGTTCATTAAGTTGAGTGTCATAACAATTCAACTACTAATATTAATCAACAGAATTGGTAATTTTATTTATGATAAAATTTTTCGGCCATTGTCTTATCCCTTTAGATCCCTGGATGTTTCTATTACCTGTACGTCCAGCGGAAAGTTGTCAAAGGTCATCGGACATATCCAGGTTGGCTCAATAACTTTGGGGACTATTTATTAAATTTGATTACTTGGTTCATTAAGTTGAGTGTCAAAACGCTTCAACACCCAATTTTAATCTACAGAAGGGGCAAATTTGGTAATCATCATTGTTGATGAACATCAATTTATCGGCCATTGTCTTATCCCTTTAGATCCCTGGATGTTTCTATTACCTGGACGTCTAGCGGGAAGTTGTCAAAGGTCATCGGACATATCCAGGTTATTCTGCAGGCTACAGCATATATCAGCTCCAGTTTTCTAGATAGATAGATAGGTTTATACAGATTATAGATGGATAGATAAATCAATAGTTATATTAATTGATATAAACAAATCAGTAGATATATTGATAGATAGATAAATAGATTAATCAATAGATAAATTGATAGATAGTTCAATAGATAGGTAAAGAGATTTATGAGAAGATTAATATATAGATTAAAAGATAGATTGATACAAAGATGAACACAATGCTTTATAGATTGATTGGTCATAGATAAGTAGATTTATAGATCGTAGATGCAAATATAAATTGAACAATAGATTATTAGATTTAAAGATAAATATTTAGTATACTTATATATGTAAATAATTAAATAGATAAATTGATAGATGTAAAGATAGTTGAATACACATTGTACTAGCTAAAACAAAATTTATGTAAATTCTTCTCCCAACAAATAATAACTTTGTTAAAATTACTTGAAATTTAAATCTATCAAAACTCTTTAATTTTTCTAATAGAATCAGGAATTTATAATCACAGGAATAGATAAGTTAGATAGATAAGGAGAAAAGCTAGATACTATAAAAATGGATATAGAATATACGTGGATATTATGACAAGGTTGCTAACATGGAAATTACTTATTGGTCAGTTTGTTCATTTAGTAAGAGGGGAAGGGATGGAGTAAAGGGTTTCATAGGGATGATTGTTACTATAGCCAGCTACAAGTTTTACTTTTTAAGAGTATATGATAACCTGGTGCAACATCCAAGTAATAATACATCGATTGTTATAAATGTTATTATCATGTTTTATAATGATATAAAGTACATTTTACCCGACCATATTTATTTTTTTATTTGAGGGGGGGTAGGATTCTAGGCCCTTACAGGGTCTCCTAACCCTGACTTAACTTAACCTAACCTATAAGTTTTTAGATGTTTTATTTTTATTAATGCATACGTGCATACTTTTAGAACTCATCTTTGATATAAATTAATTAATTAAAGTTTTGAAAAGATTTTCAGAAATATTCTACAATTCAATCATTACTTTGAAATATGAGGGAGGAAATAGATATATAGATAGATAGATAAATAGATATATAGATAGATAGATAGATAGATAGATAGATAGATAGAAAGATAGATAGATAGATAGATAGATAGATAGATAGATAGATAGATAGATAGATAGATAGATAGATAGATAGATAGATAGATAGATAGATAGATAGATAGATAGATAGATAGATAGATAGATAGATAGATAGATAGATAGATAGATAGATAGATAGATAGATAGATAGATAGATAGATAGATAGATAGATAGATAGATAAGATAGATAGATAGATAGATACCTGTTAAGCCAAAGCCCTTGTAATTTTGACAACACCGCTAGCGTGGTAAAATCTTTCAAATTCAATATTTCTATGTCTGGAATCCATATTTTCTCAATCTAAAAAAAATTAGTAAACTATTATACAAATAAATAAAAAAAACAGCATTAAGACTAATTTAATTGAAATCTGAGGTCTTTTTCAATAACTAAAGATATAAAAAAATCATAACACATTCAGAACGACAAAAACATATATACTGACTGACATAAACTCTTTGGAGGGTATTGTTTTAAAGGTCTATACAATTTACAATACAATAAAAAAAAATGTCAATGTTATATCTGGATCAGTGTGTTTGTCAGTCTTAGCCATAGGAACTCGCTATCCGCTGAACCCAAATGATTCATCTTTACAGTATACCTTCTTATAGGTCTTGGAAAAGTTTATAACTACTTTGGGGTAGGGTACCACCAACCCCCCAAAAAATGTCATCCCACCCTTAATTATTTTTACTTTTTATTCTTTAAACTAAACTAAATAGGGGTGGGGTGGAATTTAATAGCACACTTCCTTTAATAGCAGTGTCATTAGAGGCATCTAGGGGCGTAGCCACAAGTTGACTTTTAACAAGAATGAAAACTTACCATAGAAACGTCAACTGGTATCAACTCGTCGCCCGAGCCACCAAACTAAACAAAAAACAATACTTCAATAATAAAAAAGTAACTTGTTGTCTGTGTGTCTTTATGTCTGTAGATTGCCACCTGACCTTCCTTTAATCAACAATAAATTAACAATTCTATTATGTAAAAGATTCTTAATGTTGGTATGTTAAGATCTCCCTAACGATTTCAGGAAAATTTTTGGAAAAGTGGTGATGTTTGATAATAAAAGTTAAGCAAAGTTACACTTTGTGCTGTGTTATAAAATGTTCAGATGATTTGATAATGTTTTACATGTGCAGAACTAAATTCAAATCCCTTCCAGGGATATCAAGGGATAAGACATTGCATGAAAATAGCATTGGTTGAAAAGTTTTGATACTACTGGTTCAAAACAAACCAATCACAAACCCATTAAAGTATCCATTAATGTTATCCATGAAGTTTCGGAATTCATGAATAACACTAAGTGGTAATAAAACGTTGGGTACCAGTACTGTAATTTACAATTCCTATCTTCCCCTGAGAAGATGTTTTGGCATTTGGCTGTCGGATGGATTAATGGATATAGATTATACGTGGATATATTGACAGAAAACAATTTGTCGTCAACTTAGGTTGGTCATATGTACCTCATTTATAGGTCTGTTGATTTATCCAATAGAAGGGGAGGGAATGGGGTAAAGGGTTTGAATTGGGTTATTTTAGCCAGCAGTGAATATAACTTTATCAGAGTACATGAAAATCTGGTGCAACATCCAAGTAATAATATATCTATTGATGGATTAGGTATGTTTATATAAATAAGCATAAGGAGCGCGCGCAGCAATAACAAAAAAATAAAAAAAGACCAACATCCATAAGTACCGAAGCACAACACAAACCAATGGATGGACTAGCAGACAAATTGTGTTATATAACAGAGAGAGAGAGAGAGGGAGAGGGAGAGAGAGAGAGAGAGAGAGAGAGAGAGAGAGAGAGAGAGAGAGAGAGAGAGAGAGAGAGAGAGAGAGAGAGGGGGAGAGAGAGAGAGAGAGAGAGAGAGAGAGAAAGAGAGAGAGAGAGAGAGAGAGAGAGAGAGAGAGAGCGAGCGAGCGAGCGAGAAAGAGAAAGAAAGAGATAGAGAGAGAGAGAGAGAGAGAGAGAGAGAGAGAGAGAGAGAGAGAGAGCGAGAGAGAGAGAGCGAGAAAAAGAAATGGTAAGAAAATATGATAAATAATAGAAAAATCACGAAATTTTCTATAACATAATTTTTTCGTTTGACTGTCTGTTTTTTTGCAGTTTTGTTCGACACCCAACAGATTATGGATTAAAGATTCAAACTGTAGAAAGGTAAAGCCAGGGATATGGAGGGATCAGACAATGACCGGAATAGTTTTTTATGGCATCGTATCATAGACAGCTTTTCTCGGATATTAAACAAGAAGCTAATTAAGAGTCAGACTAAAACTGGGTTTTTTATGATTTTTATTTTAATATTTTTGGAAAATTTGCTGTAACACAATGATATGTATGATCTTTTAGTATGGCTGAGAACCGGTTATAATACAGCGGATATCAATCGGTTTCAAAGAAATTTAATTTTACCTTTCCTCCCTGAAGAAAAGAAAGGTTTGGTAGTATCCCTTTCAAGTTATTTAAATCAAAAAAGTACAACCTCTTTTAACACATTATACACAGTGGAGGGAGGGATCCAAAGGGATAAATCACTGGACGATAGATTAAAATACATCCCTCTCATGATGATAAACAAAATTACCCTTGTCGTAGATTAAAAGTCTAATTTGGAACCAACCAATAACAGATTTAATAAAAGTACCCCATATTTTGGTTACGGTTACGAAATAAAACTTTGGGTACCACCAACATCTAATACAAATACAAAAAGGTTTTTTTTATGGTTTAATACAAGTTTGAGGGATGTTGCTCTATATTTTCTATTTCAACTTTGTATCAGTTTTGACCAGAGATCTTACGGGATAAGACAATGGAGGATCGATAAATCTAATTATGATGCACAAAATTACCCCAAAGTTACATACAATTTTTTTGTAGAAAAATGTTTAACCAACCAGATTTCAAAAATTCCCCAATAGTTTTAAACCAATTATTGAGATAGCTAGTTTATAAAAATTTTTAAAATTATTTTCAGTGTCCCCTCCCTCCCTGGTTGTGGCCAAGTTTTAGCATACCACCATTGGAACAATCGATATATAATTACTTGGATGTTGTATCAGATTTTCATGTACTCTGATAAAAAGATTCTAGCAGCTGGCTATCAGTGCACTCATTTTACCCCATCCTATTCCCTCCAAATGGATGAATCCACTGATTAATAGATAAGGTTCATATTGGCAAAATAATTTTCTCTGTAAATATATCATGTATATCATATATTCATTATTGGAATATTTTTTTTCTAAAAAAAGGATGTCACCGTTTAGATTAGCGAAGCTCAATTCAAATCAGACATACAAATGAACATATATTAGGGGACATTGGACTGTTTATTAGACCCCAATATCTTATCCGTTTTCTTATTCTTTGGCTTGACAACCTTGGGGACACATATTCTATTTTGATTGATTGGTTTATTTATTTGGGTGCCCAAACATTTCAACCACTAATTGTAATCTACAGAAGGGGTAAATTTTGTATCATTATTGGAGATTACTTAAATTTATCGGCCAGTGTCTTATCCCTTAGACCCCTGGACTTATTCTAGTATTTTAATATTCTATATTAATGAACTAAAATTTTCTTTTAAATCTCTCCCAAAATTAATAAAAATAGTTTTTATAAATTGTACTTTTGAATAAATAAGAACACTGAATTTTATATTATTAACGTCTTGAAATGCAGGAAGGAGATAAACAGGGAGTAAGGGAGGGGACAATGGATCGAATATTCAATTTTTAGGAGTCTCAGACTTTGGGTACTGGCTTAAAGGGAATGTGCAAGAATTTAGCAGTTTCTAACTGAGTTTGGGTACTAGCGCAAGAAATGCCGCTACTCGCTGTGTTAGTTTTGAATATAGCAGACAGAGAGTAGTTTAAATATAAATACAAGGCCCCCCTCCCATACTCTATTTCACGCCCTTCTTTCCCACCTCCTTTTTTAAAGCAGACAAGAAAGGGAAATTGAGAAGGGAGCTGGGGGCAAGGGAAATAAACAGGATAAAAAGGGGCAATAAGTCATGCGGGTCATATTCTTGCTCAGCCAGCTAGCAGTTACCATACATGCCTGCCTCCTCCTTTTCCCCGTTCATATCCCTTACCCCTACCTCTCTTTTCCCTTTCCCTGTCACATGGAGAGTTCCAGGGAGATTTTCTAGTAATTAATTAAAGAATGGTTATGTCAGTCTGTAACACTGGTCCCCTCCCTTACTCCCTGGGCAATGGGCTGTTTATTACACTAGTCCCCATGGTTTTTTATTTTGTATTTGTTGCCTTAACAACTTTGTCAACTTTTAATGAATTTTGATTGGTTGATTCATTAACAGTGTCCAAATGTTTCAATTTCAATAATTGTAATCTACAGAAGAGAAAATTTTGTGGATCATCATTGTGAATGTACATCAATTTAATTTAAAATTCAACAAAAGTCCCATAAGTTCTGCAATCAACGAATAAGAAAACATTATCATAAAACTTTGGGGACCAATGTCATAAACAGCCCATTGTCCCCTCCCTCCCTGTAAATGATAAGTCCATGGCATTAAATAAAAGAGAGGTCACGACTGACATATTAACGACTTTAGTTACAATTATAATTGCAACAAAACTATTTAAAATTAATATTATAGATTTTCATTTTACTATCCGCGGACAGCTGTCTATATTAAGATATTTAATTTCAGTTTAAAAAACTTTTGATCAATCTTAATTTTTTATATTTCAATTAAGATATCATAAAAAATAATAATATGGGGGGGGAAGTTCTCCCCCAACCAATTATGGGACCCTAGAGGCTTGATACGAAGCCATCAGTAAATAATCCACTTTATTTCAGCGTAATCATTTTAAGCAGGGATCTAAAGGGATAAGACAATGGCCAATAAATAATGTTTATCCCCAATCTAATTCAAAATTGATTTATTCACATCAACAATAATGATACACAAAATTTCCCCTTTTGTTATTACAATTAGTGGTTTCTCTACTAAATGAACAAACAAATCAAAATTCAACAAAAGTCGCCAAAGTTAATCCCCAATAATGATACACAACATAACCAATTCTGTAGATTATGATCGGTGGTTAAAAAATTTGGACACTTAACCTAATGAACCAACCAATCAAAATTCAATAATAGTCCTCAAAGTTGTTAAGAAAACATTAATATAAGCTTTGGGGACTAGTGTAATAAACATCCAATTGTCCCCATCTCCCTATCTGCATTTAAAGTTCCTGATTAAAAAATGCGTTTTAGTACACAGCAATCATTTCAAGTATCTGATTAAACAATGCCAGGGAGTTTAAATCACATTATCTTATCGTTAGGTCAAAAACTTTAGGCAGTTTTATTGAATTTTGATTAATTCGTTAATTAAGTTAAGTGTTCAATTTTTTTAACAATATAATTAAGGTATATTTTTGTGTACAATCATAGGAGATAAATATACAACAATTTATCGGTAATTGTCTTATCCCTTTAGATCCCTGAATTAAATATTGCGCATTGCGCAATATAAGTTTACTAAATAACTTTTACTTTATCATAATTATTGGTATTTACATTACAAACAGGAGACAATAAACTTTAACTCAGGGATATAAAGGGATAAGACATTGGAAAAGAAATTGGTGTACATCCCCAATGATGATAAACATTGAATAAAATCATCCTTATTAAATAATGAGCATTGCGCATTATAAGTTTACAAAACAAGTTTATCATAATTATTGGTATTTACATTTCAAACAGGAGACAATAAACTTTACCTCAGGGATATAAAGGGATAAGACATTGGAAAAGAAATTGGTGTCCATCCCCAATGATCATAAACATTAAATAAAATCATCCTGAATAAATAATACGCATTGCGCAATATAAGTTTACAAAATAAGTTTTACTTTATCATAATTATTGGTATTTACATTACAAACAGGAGACAATAAACTTTAACTCAGGGATATAAAGGGATAAGACATTGGAAAAGAAATTGGTGTACATCCCCAATGATGATAAACATTGAATAAAATCATCCTTATTAAATAATGAGCATTGCGCATTATAAGTTTACAAAACAAGTTTATCATAATTATTGGTATTTACATTTCAAACAGGAGACAATAAACTTTACCTCAGGGATATAAAGGGATAAGACATTGGAAAAGAAATTGGTGTCCATCCCCAATGATCATAAACATTAAATAAAATCATCCTGAATAAATAATACGCATTGCGCAATATAAGTTTACAAAATAAGTTTTACTTTATCATAATTATTGGTATTTACATTACAAACAGGAGACAATAAACTTTAACTCAGGGATATAAAGGGATAAGACATTGGAAAAGAAATTGGTGTACATCCCCAATGATGATAAACATTGAATAAAATCATCCTTATTAAATAATGAGCATTGCGCATTATAAGTTTACAAAACAAGTTTATCATAAATATTGGTATTTACATTTCAAACAGAAGACAATAAACTTTAACTCAGGGATATAAAGGGATAAGACATTGGACAAGAAATTGGTGTACATTCCAATTATTTGTATAATACCAAAAAAAATTTACAAATTTGATTTTGATTAAATTTAATTAAAAAAGAATGGAGCAACGTGTTTATGAAACTTTGGGTACCAGTACTAAAACCCCTTACGTTATCTTTATTTTAATAAAATAAGGAGGGTGTTTATTTGTGCTCAACAGGCAGTTTGTGTGAAAGCACTGAAAAATGCATAAATATAGATAAATTAATATAAATGGATTTTGCATACAAATTAATCAGCAGAATTCCTTATTTTATCAAATGGACCACCTAAAAAAGTAAGAAAAAAACACTTAGTTTAAAGATTCTCATAATGTATGTACTGAGGGTTCTCGCTAACCGCTGAACTGAAATGATTCTTCTTTACAATGTAGCTTCTCACAGGTCCTGGGAAGGTTTATAACTATTTTAGGTGAGGGTAATGCCCCTAGAAAAGTCCCCATCCCTCCCACTACTCTTGTTGCGTAGCCACTAGTGGAAGGATAAAGGATTAAAATTAAAGGACATTTGAAATTATTTGGATTTTGCTAATTAATCTATCCTCTTTGAAACAGATTGAAAAAAACACAAACATTATTTAATTTTAATCTGACATATTAAGGTTAACAAACAGCAGGGATCTAAGGGATAGGACAATGGCCGATGAGTTGAGATAGGACCCTAATGATGATTGATGATACAAAATATAATGTTTTAAAACTGAAATAAAAAATGGGTGAGGGGTTAACTTCTCCCTACCCCCACCTAAAGTGCCCCTAGAGGCTACTAGTATTGATATAATTGAATAGATTAGGTGATAATTTTTTTTTCAAAGTGTATATTGTTGTAAAAAGTTTGTTAAAGAAAGATAGAAAAAAAGGTAAAGATAAGAGGCATAAATAAGTTTTTTTCTTTCTCAATTTGGTTGGCACTACCAATTAACGTGTAAAATTATATCTAGCATTGTTGTTCAACAAATCTCATTTCTCAACGATGTCCAAGTTGAACCAAATTCATTAATATTTTATATTATTTTTATATTGAGCTTAAAGATTCTAAAAAAATAGCACATTAATATTTTTAAACCTGTTCAAGAAATGGATATATGTGAACATTGTGACACGTGGCTAACGATGTCAAATAAAGTTTTTTGGGGTCAAGGGATTCCGCCTACTCATACTTTTTGATGTCTTGTGCCAAACAAAATATGTATCATTTTTAACATCTTTGGTATGACGTACATTAGGGTGGGTCGATTTTGGACATTTTTTTATGAGACCATAGCGGGGATCTGCAAATGATTTTTATGAGTATAATACACCTCTGGATGATTTAAAATTTATCCTAAGTCTTAAAACCGCTAATGACCAGACATTTAATTGTATAGTTATTTGTAAATGGGTGTCGAAAAATTTATTGAATCAGAACTATGGCTTCATAGTGCCCCCAGGAAGGGCATTGAGGAGCAGAATCAGGAACTTTTGACCGTTTCAAAAAATCTCGTTCCTAGCCTGAGAAAATCTCAAAAAACCTCTACAAATTGAACAATTCTCAATGAACCTTAAAAAAATGGTGGTTTATTAGGCATTTCTAAGGCTAGGAACAAGATATTTTGAAATAGACAAAGGTTCCTGATCATACTCTTCAAGGCCTTTAAGTCAGAAATTTTATTTAAGTTAATTTTATCTGTTGCACATCCTCTCTTTGTATAATTCTGATATGAACCAGTCTTAACGTATATTCAAGTTTGCATCCTACTCATGAATCCCCTTGACATAGGGAAATAATGTAAAGTAAAGGGATATAAACATAAAAGTTGCAGAAGGGTCATGTGTGTGTGTGTGAGTGTGTGTGTGTGAGTGTGTGTAGAGTGATTGCATAGAAATAAATCTGTCAAAGTGAGAAAGTAAGATTTATGTTGAAAACTTTGTCAGAATTGATGCAAAGCCTGAAGAACTCTGATAACCATGGCAAACTTGTTCCAATACTTTTTTGTTTTGTTTCTATAGTGTATAATTATCATAATCTGTGTCTGTCCGTCTGTCTGTTTATAATATTTGCGACAAAATGTTAGGTGAAGATTCCAAAGTTCAATATGCCTCAACTCTAAGCTGTATAAACATTAGCCTTTTGGAGTTGTCAGAATTTCTGCAAAGCCTGTCTGCCTGTATTACTCTGATAACCATGGCAAACTTTTTTGGATACTTCTTTGTTTTTTTTTTGTAGCGTATAATGAATATGATCAACGTCTGTCTGTCTGTCTGTCTATGATTTTTGTTAAAAGTGAAAAAGAACAAATAGTGTCCACTCTGAGGTGTTATTAAAATGCCTGAAACTTCTTGTGAAGATTGATTTATAGTACAAGTTTTTTATTGTTTAAAAAAAAATGACTAAGTTGATAAATTCTTCATATGGATGTTTTTACCCTTGTTTTGTTAAACTTGTAATAACATTAGGAAAACATAAGAAAGAAAGTATATGCATTATCAACTTTAGCAGATAGCAAGAAAGAAGTCTACAATTACAGAAAAAATGTTAAATTTTTGTTTAACATTTTTATTATTTTTGGCAAAAGATGAACCAAGAAAGCGTTCTATTTAAAGTTACAATCTTATATGTGTAAAATAATTAACTCTTTAATTGTTGTCCAAAACTTTAAATTTTGATGGAAATACCACTAATCTCAGGAGCCAAAAGTTAATAACTTAAGGGCTAGAGGCAATGCTTGTAAGAAACATATATACTTGTTTACACTAATCAGTATGCTAGACATTTGAAATTATATGTATTGCTTTTTTATTATTCTAACATTTCTTATAAGGAGAAACACAACATACTTTTTTGCTTTAAAGTATTTTCCACAGATTTAGTTACAAAACACAAAAGTATAACTTTATTACAGTGGCTTTGTCAACAAAAGCTAAAGCTGCTCTGAGTAAAATCAAGTTTTGATTGGTTTCTATACTAGTGTAGAATACACAACAATATCAAGATGTATTCTTTGCAAGGTTGTTAAATAATTTTTAATACTTTACTTAGCAATAACAAATTGTAAAAAGTACATTAAATTTTTAATGAGAATTATAATTCAAGTAAAATTAAATTTTCTCAAGTGAAATAGTAATGTTAATAGGTAATTGTAACAATTCTAGGGTAAAATCCAAAGTGATAAGACAATGCTTCTGTTGATTAAAATTACTGGTTAAAACATTTAAACACTCTACTTAATGAACCAACCAATCAAAATTCTTCAAAGTGTCCAAAGTTGTTGAGCCAATGAATAAAAATGCGTTATTATAATTACATTTGTAATAAAATAATCTTGATCAAATTAACATTAGCTAAAGTTTATTTAAAGCTAATTCTTGTTATAATTTTATAATGTTTGGCTAACTTTTAATTGATTAGCTTATTTAATTGGATGCAGATCCAAAGAATTCTATTTTGAGCAATTTCATCAGAAATACAGCCCAAATGAATATTTAGGAATTAATATTGTTTACTTCTGTTGCTTTTCACAGTTTGTGTAAAATTATTTGTTTTGTAGAGGAGTGCTATACAATACATTTGCTTTAAAAAATAACAACTTTTCATTTTTATTTATAATTGCTTTATCAATAGATTTTAAATTTAGTATTTACTTAGTTAGAAAAATTTTAGTATAGATAATTGGAAATGTTTATTGTCTCCTTCTATATAACATATTTTTAAGCTTATTTTTAAGTAATATCTTTTAAGTTGTAAAGTTCAGCTCTTACAGTTAAATTAAGAAACAAAATTCTGTAATTAATTAAGTCTCCATTTAATCATTAAATTAACATAAGCACATAATAATCAAGATTAAAATAAATTTTGTTTAAAATCTTGCTAAACTTTCTTCTATTCTATTGTATTTACAACTATTTGCTTTGCTTACATAGTATTTACAATGTATTGAGATGAAATAAAATTGTAGGTTCATGTGTTTAAACCTTAAATCTAGACATATGTTATACATCTGTGGGAGTGCATTCACATTACAGAAATAGGAAAACAAATAACCTAAGCTTAGAGCATAAAATTGAATAATTCTTTAATTTTAAAGTGTTAACTAATCTGTCTGTCTGTAAAAATGATATTTTCTCAGCTGCAATGTAAGATAGATGTATAAAATATCTTTCAGTAATTCATATTAATAATAACTTTCTTATCTTCTTTTAGATTGTATTACAAAGCTGTAAAATCTTTAGATAAAATATGATTTATTCAAATGAGAAGGGCTTTAATTATCTTAAACATCTTACTAGATCATTAGCTTTGAATGTTTGTTTTATATTCCTGATATCTTAACCCTATATATAGTTTTGACTTTTGCTTTCATACTTGTTCCTGTTTTACATTCTATAATACAATGTAAAGAATTTGTATATCTAAATAATTGATGAAAGGTCTAGAAATGTTACATCTATTATGCCAATTTAAATATATGTATATGTACTGTATGTGTACCTATGAATTTAAAATATTTTATTCTATTTGCATATGAGGTCTTTCTAAAGTGGTTTCCATTAACCACCATACAAACCATGACTGCTTGCCTGCAGCATCTCCAGGAAAAAGAATAATACACATAATTTCCTACATTCCGTGCTTTCAACACTGTAGAAATTCTTGAACCACATTACAGAAAGTTCTCTTTTCTCTGGGGGTGTTATGCTGGGAAGAAGATTGCACTATCAAGAATTCTCCTTGTTGTATTATCAAGTTTGGGAAAGAAGGGACTTAACACAATTAATGAATGTGCAAACATACTTTGATGCAGTTAGGCTTTTTTTGTAGTACATGGGAGATATTCTTTGATTTGCTTTTGATTGCATGGTGTTTGATTTTTTTCATTTGATTATTTGGTCGTAACTAATGCAATGCAATTTGTTTGTATTTATTATTGTACTGACAATTTTTAACATCTGATAATAAATCCTACAGCTTATTTGTTTTGTTTTTAAGCAAATAAATATCAGATGAAGAACATTTGAAATAATTTCTCTTATTTAGACATGTTTGATTAAGAAAAGATAATCTTTCTTTACATTTAATGGTCGAATGACCTAATTATATTTCTCATGTTTCATCAATCCATAAACTATTCAATAAACACCTACAAATTTCTAAACCTTAATTTCCTAACATCACAGTATACATTCCATGATTAGCAGCATAAGGTGGCACTACTCCACTCCACATGCAAGAAAGGCATGCATGGATGCCTTCTTTCAAATTCTGACTTCCTCCAGAGGACACTCCTTGAGGTTGTGTTATCTATGCTTTGAAGAAGTGTGTGCCAAATAGACAACCGATTAATACACATTCATAAAATAGACAAGTACATCTAGTATTAATAGTTGTTTTTGCAGTATTTATAATGGCTAAGAAAATCCATTTGACTACTTTCAAATTCTGGTTTCCTTCAAGGGACACTCCTTGGAGTTTTTATTATTATTTCCAATAATACCAAACTTATACTACATGAATGGCTAATGTAATATTATGAATTACTATTCTTTTTTGTTGAAATTTTCTTTGTTTACATAAGACTATTGGATATGAGAATGAAAGGTATCAACATTTACATAAACCCAGCTTGTCAATAAAATGGAAGTATGTTAAAATCTCTGCCTGAACCACATCAAAGTTTTAATAAAAAAATGGATATATTTGTGCTATGCCAATTGTTTAACTAGCAACTGCCAATTTTGATTCAGCTACAATCATTCAAATTTTTACAATCTCAGAAAACAAATTTTTGTTAAAGAGTAGCTCCATTTTATTTATTTAGAAAACAAAAGAGCCACTCTTTAATCTGTTGAAGAGAAAAGTATTCAACTCCAATGGGAAAAATGTTACAATTCTCTCCATATGTTTTCTACCTTTGTCAGATTTAAACAATAGATTTATAGGAATAGATATACATTTTAGAAGAGCTATTAAGGCTGAAACTGAATTGGCCCCCTATTTAGAATATGAGAAAATATTATTTAATAAAAGTTATTAAATAAAAGAAAAAAAACCTTGGGTACTTGATCCTAAATTTTTGATTGGTTGGGTCAGCACTAGCAGTGTCCAAGAGATGATTTTAATTTTTTTATATTTTTGAGAATGAACTTCAATTTATTCTTAATTATTTTATCCTTTAAGATTCCTTATTTTTGAAAATGATTCTTGTATTAAATATTTCTCTATTCTATAACTTTAAACATTGATTCCATAGTCATAGGAAATATCAGTAAACATAAAACTTTATATGCTATTATCATAGAATTAGATTTAATGTGTAAGGATGTTTAAGTTTGGAAAAAGCCTCATAAAGAGATGGAAATTAGCAAGGGTCTTAAGGGATAAGACAATGGATGTTAAATTGATGTACATTCTCAATGAGGGAAAGTTTAAATAATTTAAGTTTTTAGAGCCCATGAATAAAATAACATGGTCTTAAAACTTTTGGTGTGAGTGTAACTTTCAGTCCAATGCCACCTTCCTCCCTGGTAATAAAAGGATTTTGAAGGAAAAATAGTATACAACCTTTTCTTTCCTACATTATTTTACTGAGGCTATGGTATACCTACATTCCTGGAAACCAATATTCCTTGTTACATTCAGAATTATACATAATAAAAAGTAGGAGAATGTCTGTCCTTCTGTTTGTACATCTGAAGCTTAACATCATGGTAACCGCTAAACTTGTTGGGCTTTACTCATTAGAGAATGTACCTACTGGTTTTGTGTTGGTTTTTTGAAGTTTTTATTGTTGGTTTTCATTAGAAATGTTTTGATAATATCTCTATAGCTTTAAGAACAACTCTATAATTATATATGAAGGGGACTATCCATTAACTCTTGGGGCAAAGGCCCTTGAGGCTAGTGCAGAGCAGCTAGTACATAAAAAATTGTAAGATGTTTATGTATTCTAAGATCTAAATAACTGTCTTTCATTAAAGTTTTTATATTGATTCTTTCATTCTAATTTTAATTTGTTTATCAGAGATGAGGAATATTAACCTTCAAGCCAAAAATATATGAACAATTTTTTTCACTCTTTTCATTAAACTTTTTATGCACAATTTTAATTGGTTCTAATTTAAAAAGCATGATTCCAGTTTGAATGACAGGTAATCATTAGTCCAAAACTGTATGCAAGTTAAAAAGTTCCAAGAAAATCATTGCTTTGTTTTGTACATTTCAGTATGAAAACGTTTTAAACAATGTACAAATTTGGACCCTAAATTTGCCATCATCTCCTTTTCTGTATACTTTGATAAAACTGTTACATTTTCTATTAGAGAAATGGGGATAAGGTAATGAAAAATTAATTTATCATAACCTCAAGTATTGCAGTGAAAAATCTCCCATTTAAATTTAAAAATTCTGTCTTTTATTTAAAAACCAACTGATGATTTGTTAAAAATATACAATTAAACTGTGTATTGGACTAATCAAATAAAAATAACATCTTTTAATAGAAACTTTGTCGATCACTCTAAATCATTTTTATACTAAATTTACAAAATGCTAATAATATTCTTTTTTTTACAAAAAAAACAATTGTAATTAAGAAATCAGCAATCTTCTCTATCCTATAATTAAACATTTAAATATTGGGGATGTTTAATATTTTGCTGTAATACTTATCTCTAAATCCTAGAATATATCAATATTCTCAAGATGGTGTCTAAAAGTATAGCTGGCCTGGTTTCAAAGTCCTGGTAAGAATATTTAATATTCACAAGATGGTGTCTAAAAGTATAGCTGGCCCGGTTTCAAAGTCCTGGTAAGAACATATCAATATTCTCAAGATGGTGTCTAAAAGTATAGCTGGCCCGGTTTCAAAGTCCTGGTAAGAACATATCAATATTGTCAAGATAGTGTCTAAAAGTATAGCTGGCCCGGTTTCAAAGTTCGAGTAATTACAAATTTTGAACAATCAACATCTAATAACATCTGGAACTTTTATCAAATTTTGATTAGCTTGTTCATTAAGTTGATCATCAAAATGTTTCAATAAATAATTGTAGTCTACAGAAGGGGTAATTTGCTCATCATCATTAGTTATATACATCAATTTATCTTGATATTATGTAACTTTTCTATTGTTATGCAATAATAAAAATAAATCCATGGAACTGGGCTAATATTGTGTTGTCCAGTATTTTATTATTCAATCATAGCTGCACACACACGCACACACACACACATACACACTCCTTTACAGACTTATACACACATTAATTCAGAGAATTGAAGGATTAAGCAATTATGGGTTAAACCATTATAAGAATAATGTTAGCTTACAATAAAAATGGGACATTGAAAATTACACTGGTACCCAAAGTTTTTAAATCTTGATTTGTTGGTTTCAAACAGAAAGTAATCAAATTGTTCAACCAATAGTCATATTCTACTACAGATGTAAATTAGTTTATCATTATTAGGGAAGTTTATTAATTAATCATACATTATCTTATCCCCCCAGATCCCTGCATAAACCATTATTATAAAAGTGCAAATGGTACAGAAATAAAAAAATACAGAGGAAGGTGTCATGACAACAATTTATAATGATAAAGTTTTCTTATTTGTCCATTTGACAACTTTGGGGACTTTTATTGAATTTTGATTGGTTGGTTCATTAAGTTGAGTGTCCAAACGGTTCACAACAACTAATTGTAATCTACAAAACGGGTAATTTTTGTGTGTATCAATTTATCTGCCATTGCATTGTTCTATTCCTTTAATTAGATACCTGCTATAAATATCACCCTTCTATTTTAACATGATATCTATCTATCTATTCCTCTCTCTCTCTCTCTCTCTCTCTCTCTCTCTCTCTCTCTCTCTCTCTCTCTCTCTCTCTCTCTCTCTCTCTCTCTCTCTCTCTCTCTCTCTCTCTCTCTCTCTCT
Source organism: Acartia tonsa (assembly GCF_053477335.1). NCBI lineage: Eukaryota > Metazoa > Arthropoda > Copepoda > Calanoida > Acartiidae > Acartia > Acartia tonsa. Next base: position 47,778,451 of record NC_137271.1, read on the forward strand.
CTCTCTCTCTCTCTCTCTCTCTCTCTCTCTCTCTCTCTCTCTCTCTCTCAACTCAATCTCTCTCTCTCTCAACTCAATTTCTCTCTCTCTCTCTCTCTCTCTCTCTCTCTCTCTCTCTCTCTCTCTCTCTCTCTCTCTCTCTCTCTCTCTCTCTCTCTCTCTCTCTCTCTCTCTCTCTCTCTCTTTCTATCTAACTATCTATCTTTCTTTCTTTCTTTCTCTTTCCATGACTTTCTAACTATATATTTCTCTTTCTATCTCTAACTCTCTCTCTCCCTATCTCCCTATCTATCTCTCTCTCTCTCTCTCTTTTTCTATCCATCTATATATTTGTGTAATATTTTTTTCTCTTTTTATCTGTCTATCCACCTCTCTCTTTATCCTTTTTTCACTCTCTGTCTCTCTCTCTCTCTTTTTCATGCTTTCTCTCTCTCTCTCTCTATCTTTCTCTCCCTATCTGTCTATATAACTCAATCTCAAAGAAGAAACTTCATTAAAATTCAGGAATTTCATGTAAAGTTTTGGCGGCGGCTGATAATCATTTTCTTTTATACTTATTTGTCTGTTGGGGGTGATTGGAATAATTTAGGCGGTGGTGGTTACATCCTTCCCCCCATTCAGAAAATGGACCCCTCTTTAATAGCGCCCCCTCTATCACTTCAAAGTAGTAAAATGCAGGGAAGGGGGGGACATTGGGCTGTTTATTACACTAGTTCTCAAAATATTATAATATCATTATCTTATTTTTTGGTATAACAACTTTGGGGAATTTTATTTTAATTTTGATCGGTTGGTCCATTAAGTCGGATGTCCAAACGTTTTAACCACTTAATGTATCTGCAGAAGAGGTAATTTATTTTAGAATCATTGGGAATGTACATCAATTTATCGGCCATTGTCTTTTCACTTAGATTATTAGTTAAAATGTGTATCTACAAAATTTTGATATACTGGGGGGTTTTTAAAAGGTCCTTTGTAGTATTATGGTATGTTGTACTACAAAACTGCTTCTATAAATTTTAAATTCTTTTGTAACTCTGCGTAATTTTAAAATAGCGAATCTACTCTATAAGGTAAGTATGTCTGAGTCTATTTGTAGGCATCTTCTTTCTTTACTAACCCTTCATATTTTCAAAATGTCATTGCTATCGCAAATATATAATGTTTTATCATGATACTTAAATGATGAAAAAAGCTTAGGTTTATTAAAATTTAATAACTTTGTTGTTATGTACTGTAAAATTTAAGATTAGCATGATCGACAGATCAACGGATCAGGTGAGTTATATTTTGAATGCTCATTGAATCTACACAACAAATTTCAGCCGTCAATCTTCAAAAGTAGCTGAGAAATTTAAATTTTCCCTATTTCTTCTACTACGGTCAGACAAACTAACATTTAGAATTGTAGAGTAGTTTAGCATCTAATAGTCTTTTTACGAGAGTAGTTATCATATCGTATTATAAACAGCTTTCCACGGAAATAAAAAAAACAATTTAAGATTAAATCCAGATTTGTTAGCCCCGAGAGGATGAAGCATCAATGAAACTAGTAATAATTTTATGGTTTATTTTAATACACGTGTAAAATAATCTATAATAAGATGCTATCCATTATTTTCCAGTAGGGCTGAAAACCGGTTCTAATCCAGCTAAAATTAATCGGTTTCGCAGCTGGAAAATTATGTTATTACAGCGCTACTTGTTAAAGTTTTCTACTTTGTAATGTGCAGCACAATTCTAAAGTAGTTGTAATTTGTTTTAAGTTTCTCTTAATTAAATTTAGAATATTATCGACGAATGGACCACATTAACCCCCACCCTTTTTAAGGCCCACTTATTGGGATAACACAATGGACAATAAATTGTTATAAAACATTAAAATGAAGTTTGTTAGCAACGAAAACTGAAATTAATTTTAAGTTTTTTATTTTATTATCTGTAAAAATTGTATGCTATCCGATGCTATACATGATTTTTCAGTATGTCTGAGAACTGATCCTAATCCAACGGATATTTTTCTGTTTCGGAGCCATACTGGACACAAAATCAACCCTTTCTGTAGAATACAATTAATGGTTGAAAGTTTTGGGTACTGCTACTTTTTTGGAAAAAAAATTAAAACTTTGAGTACTAGTATAATTTACAGTCCCCTGGGCTTTCATTACCCGTACCTAACCTAACTTAAGATGGTTTTTTTCTTTTAAAACTTTTACTTCTGACAGAGAGAGAGAGGAGACTGGTACCCAAAGTTTTGAAAGAAAGTTCTCTAATTGGATGGCTCAAAAACTTTGGGTACTTTCATTAAATCTTGATTGGTTGTTACAAACTACAACAAGGATAATTTTGTTTATCACCACTAGGGATCTACATCAATTTATTGTCCATTGTCTTATCCCTTAAGATCCCTTATTTCTGGTCCACTTTCAAATAAGGGGAAATTGCCTAATTTAATTTTGCTTATATATTTATGTCAGAGTTTTAACCTTTTCCTTAAATTAAGAAAAACACAAGGATGACAACAACCAAAAAAGCAAAGTTTTAAAATCTGAAAAATACAGTATATTTTCATTTTTAGGCTTTGAATATATATATTTAGATACTTAACATCAAATGGTGTATTTTGTTATCCTAGGCATCATTATTGCAAAAAATCGAATTAATAATATGATTATTTTATACAAAAAGTTGTTGTCAAAAAAAGATTAAAATCTGCATGTTTGAAATGGACATTTTAGTGAGAATTATAGCTAGAGTTATAGCAACTCATAAATGGTAAATGTATATTTAAAAGTTTCAAATCGATAGGACAATTCAAAGATGTCTAAATTAACGACAGGGACTAAATGTTCCGAACTGACTGACGGATATAAATACTGGAATATACAATCCCTGCAAATATGGCTTGATATCCTACCCCACCCCAGGGATGGAGGGGACACTGGGCTGTTTATTACATGAGTACTCATAGTGTTTATAATAACGTTTTCTTAATCTTTGGCTTAACAACTTTGGGAACATTAACCCCTTACAGTCGGGCCCATTGCCGCACCTTAATCAGTCGGGGGGGGGGGGGGGGGGGGGGGGGGGGGCGTTCAACGCCCCCCCCATGTTATCTCAGTTCCTATTAGAGCTAGAGGGTTAAATTTTTTTGTGTAAGTCCCCTGTGTTATGATTAATTTCCGACCTTAAGTAAGTCAAGGTCAATTTTCGCTTCCTTCACCCTTTTATTTAGCAACCTTTGTTTTTAGGTCCTTTTTTACTTAAAAATTTCAAACGGCTGTAATTTTTTTATTTTTAAAGCTAGAATAAAAATTTTTTTGCAGAAAATGTTAATCTTTATGTAAATTTTATATTTCAAATATCAAAATATAAATTTCAGCGGCCGCAGCTGTACTTGGCAGCTGCCAGCCGCCGCAGTCGGCGGTCGGCGGGCAAACGGCGGCGGATCTTTATGAAATTTTAATACGTTATGTAGACATGTAAGAAAAGCTTAAGTTTAAAATTTGATATCTCTAAGTCAAAAATTGCGGCCACAGGAGCCATTTAAAGATTTCTGGAGACCTGGAGGATCAGGACCTGCAGGATCATACCTGGAACCTGAAATTGACTTGAACACTTGTATTTAATATGAGGATGTACTACTAGAGGATATTTTAGTATTTTGGTAAAATAAAATGTTTTTTTTAAGTCAAAAAAATATTTTTGCTCTTTACCTGGATGACCCTGCCAGGTTTGCTGGCATCCTGTGCCCGCCAGGATGGAGATATTCAAAAAATTCCAACTATCGGTTATGTGTCATACCCAAACTTAAAAAGTCACGCAGTTTGAGCTCTTTATCTTTCACACACAGAAAATGAGATATAAAAACGCCCCCCCCCCCCCCCGACCGTTAAGGGTTAAGTTAATTTCAATTTCAACCACTAATTGTGATTTTCCGAAGGGGCAATTTTGTGAATCAACATTGGAGATGTACAACAATTTATATCAGCCATTGCCTTATCCCTTTAGATCCCTGGCAAAGAATGACTTAATCCGTTGCAGATGAATCAAACAAAACAGATAAAAATGGTTGAAACATTTGGACACTCACTTGATGAACCATCCAATCAAAATTCAAAACAGGTCCCCAAAGTTGCTGAGCCAACGAATAACAAATCGTTACTCCAAAACCTTGGGGACTAGCGAAATAAACAGCCTAATGTCCACTTCCTCCCTGTTAAAGATGACTTGATCCGTTGCAGATATAAAGTTAGATGAATCAAACTAAACAGATGAAAAATATATAAATTACAATTAGTGGTTGAAACATTTGTACACTCAACAAACAAGGTCCCTAAAGTTGCTAAGCCAACAAATAAGAAAACATTATCATAAAACTTTGGGGACTAGCGTAATAAACCGCCCAATGTCCCCTCCCTCCCTGACAAAGAAAGACTTGATCCGTTGCAGATATAAAGTTAGATGAATCAAACTATCCCAGATAAAAATTCTATAGATTACAATTAGTGGTTGAAACATTTGTACACTCAACAAACAAGGTCCCCAAAGTTGCTAAGCTTACGAATTAGAAAACTTTACCATAAAACTTTGGGGACTAGCGTAAAAAAACCGCCCAATATCCCCTCCCTCCCTGACAAAGAATGACTTGATCCGTTGCAGATATAAAGTTAGATGAATCAAAGTATACCCAGATAAAAATATTTCATGGAAAAAGAAATAGTTCGTATCATATTATAGACATCTTTCCGCGGAAATAAAAATAAAAAAAATATAGAAACCAGTTTTGTTAGCCCCGAAGGTACGAAGGCCGGGCTAAACAAAACTGATATTAATTTTAAGACTTTTATATTTTTATTCGTGGAAAATTTTCTGTAATATGATGCCATACATGATTTTTCAGTGTGACTAAGAAGCGGATTTACAGGGAATATTAATCGGTTCCGAAGCCATACTTTAAAAATCCTTCCTTCACTAAAATTTTAGAAACAATTTTAGCATTTTATCTAAAATACAAAGTAGTACGATGGTTATCCATTCATCTGTTAGTCAGTCCCTTTTTCTAAGGAAAATAATCATCATTTTTAAATTGATTTAATTCCCTAAGTTTGATTTTCCTTTTGCTGCTATGCATATGGTGTATGTTAGTTGTATGCAGCAGGGCTCGGCAGCTGCTCGACAGCCGCGTATTAACAGGGATATAAAGAATCAAGACAATGCAAACAAATTGATGTACACCCCTAATGATGACAGACAAAATATGCCCTTATTTAGATTGAAATTAGTGGTTGAATTATCATTGTAAAACTTTTGGGACTAGTGTAACAAACCTTTCTGCTGTGTAAGCCTCATTAAAATCGTCATATTATAAGTTTTAAATTCAGCTATATGTCTAAACCTGTTCCTTAACAAATAATCTTATTTTTTTGCCCACAAGCGGATTTAAATTTGTGGCTTATGCGCGGCTTACGCGCGGCTGCCGAGCCCTCATTGTATGTACAAATGAGAAGCTTGCGTACTTTTTGTATTTGGAGGTAAATTTGAAGAAATCGGTGCTTCCCCCACCCCCTAAAATTTTCAAAAAATAATGGTGGTCGTATATTTTCCTTTCCCTACCTCATGCGTGAAGTCCTAACCTGACGTCACCTAAAGTATTAAACCCCCCTTAACAAAATATGAGAGACACTTAGGAGCCGATTTTTAAAAGTGATACTTTTCTATAATTAGGGTCGGTCCGTCCGTCCGCACGTCCGTCCGAGATAGTTAGCTTTTATTCGTTAATTTAGGCATGTTAGAATTGTCCTATCGATTTCAAACTTTGCATGGTGATTCCTGTAGTAGTTAGGTACGATTAAAAAAGCGTAGCAACTCTATAATCGTTACCAGAATGTCCGTAAGTCCATTTTAAACATGTTGATTTTTTTTACTTTTTTAATAACATTTTTTTATGTGATAAATCATCCGATTGATCAGAATTTTTAATTACTGATTCCTATTACAATAAGGTACAATATTATGAGCGAAGCATCTCTATAATCAAGTATTAAAAATGTCAGTATGTCCTTAAACAGAATTCTGTATTAAAGGTTTTGCAACAAATTTACGTATAATTTTGTCAAACGTTATATTTTCATATTTTGTATATTCAGTTCTGACACTCAACAAAAGTTAATGTTCGTCTGTCATATCGTTTCAGAGCTTCGCTTTTATGGATGTTGTCTTCCTTGTTAATTTGGATATTCCTATATACAAATATTATACGGCTATAAGTTGAAAAATTAATATGTAAAGAAATCTTGAATGTGTCAATAAAAAACATTTACATCAAATGCTTTGTTGAATTCAAAGTGACATAAATTAACAAGAAATACAATAAATTTAAATAATTTTTGTTCAAAAAAAAAACTATATAAAACGAAAAGTTACATTTAAATTAATTCACAACCCTTTTGTTCTTCCATTTAATAATTATCAAACATGAAATTGAAATAAAGCTTATAATTATGTGTCCTATCACTATATACAAACAAACAAACAAACATCCACTTACTTTTTCCTCCCCAAAAAAAAACAATTTGTCTTACCTTTACATTCTTGAGCTCTAGTCTGTTATCAGTCCATCTAAAATTATAAATCATTATTATTGGTTGAAACGTTAGGACACTAAACTTAATGAATCAACAAATCAAAATTCAACTCCAGTCTGTTAACAGTCCATCTAAAATTAAAAATCAACATTATTATTAAAGTAATTGGTTGAAACGTTTAGACACTAAACCAATCAAAATTCATCGAAAATTATAAATCAACATTATTATAATCGATATATACACCATTTAAACGATCCCCTCCTACTTAATGAACGAACTGACCAATAAATAAGGACCATTGTAGCAACCTAAATTGTAAAAAAAAATTCTTCTATCAATATATCCACGTATTGTGTATACTATATCCATTATTATTATTAAATGACAAGGATGACAAAATCTATTAGCATCGAAGTTTACAAATTATTTGGAATGGAGGGGACATCTGACAGTAATTCACACTGGTACCAAAAGTTTTATTATCTTTATTCGTTGGCTCAAAAACTTTGGGTACTTTTATTAATTTTTAATGGTTAGTTTGCTAGAAGTGTCCAAACTTTCAACAAAGCTACAGAAGTGGCAATCTTGTTTATTATAATTAGAGATGCATATTAATTGTTCGTCCATTGTCTTATCTATGAAGATCCTTGTAAGCACAGTTTAAAATCAAAAGACAAAACATTGTAAAGTTGCTAAAGTTATATACATCGGATCCAAATAATATTTTTAAAACAGAGACCCTATTATTAAAAGTTACATTAAAAAGTGGACACAAAAATAGTTTAATACCATCCCAAGGCTTTTATCTAAAACTAAAATGGCCCAAAACAATAAAGGGTTTATCTTTTTTTACGCAGCACATTTATCTTCTTATCACTCTTAATAAGTCTTATCTACAAACAGATATTTACTGAAAATGTCATAATATTCATTAAATCTAAGTAATGTAAGTATTTCCCCCCCCCCTCTTCCCCTATTTTATTTACTTTTACTTTTTAAAACTAAAATTGAAAGGTGAGGTTCGACTTACCTCACCCCTTATCTCAAGTGCTTCTAGGGGCGCAACAGCATGACTTATTTTTGTCAGGGAGAGAGGGGATATTGGGCTGTTTATTACACTAGTCTCCAAAGTTTTATAATAACCTTTTCTTATTCATTGTCTTAAAATTTTTTTGTGACCTTTATTGAATTTTAATTAGTTGGTTCATCAAGTTCAGTGTACAAACGTTCAACCAATAATTGTAATCCACGTGGGGGTAAGGGGGGATGTACATCAATTTATCGGACATTGTCTTATCCCCTTAGATACCTGAATTTTTGCAATGTTGCATTAACTTTGATTGGCGCACGAAGGCTATTTTTGATTATTTCACAACAAAATATTATGTTTATTCAAAATGGATGAAAAAATAATTTTTTTGCAAGAAGGAAGAAGACCTTCGACTCTAAATTACACTGGTACCCAAAATTTATAACCGCGTTATGTTATTCATTTTCTCAAAAAACTTTGGGTACTTCTAAGACAGTGGCTGATAAATTTATGTACATCCCAAATGATGATATACAAAATGTTTGGACTCTCAACTTAATTAACAAACCTATAAAATTCCAATAAAAGCCCCCAAAGCCAACGATTAAGAAAACTTTGGGGACTATGGTAATAAATTGTCCCCTCCCTCTCTGATAATCATCTGTTTTACAAATAAGATATAATAATATTTTACAAACATTATAGAAATATACAAAAAACAACAGTGGATTTTTAAACTCACAGGCAAATTCTAAGCCTGATTTTGTACAGTAAATATATTCTGTATATATATATATATATATATATATATATTGGAATTCGGGGAGGGCATTGGAAAGTTATTTACACTAGTACCAAAAGTTCTCAGCTTTACTGAAAATCGTGTATAGACAAATTTCCACAACCATAAAACAAAATAAAAACATAAAATTAATACCAGTTTTGTTAGCCCGGGACTTCAGACTATCAGAGCTAACACAGCTAGTTTTAATTTTTCATTTCAATATCCGCAGAAAGTTGTCTATAATACGATGTGATAAACTGTTTAGAATTAGTATTATATTGGTTGTATGCACTTTTTTAAACTGTGTACATTCTCGGTCTACTGGGTGACTAGGTAACCATTTGCAAACGTCATAGATGCAGTAAAATATAAGTAAAAGGTACAACATTTATAAACAGGGGATGATTTTACGGAGGGAGAGGACATTCGGCTCTTTATTACACTAGTCCCCAAAGTTTTATAATAAAGTTTTCTTACTCGTTGTCTTTGTAACTTTGTGAACTTTTGATCTGTTGGTTCTTTAAATTGAGTTTCCAAACATGTCAACCAATAATTTTAATCTAAAAAAATTGTAATGAAACTTAATGGATAAGACAATGAACAATGAATTGATGTACATCCCCAATGATGATAAACAAATGACCTTTCTGTACATTAATAATTGAGAAACATAAAGTATAAGAAAATATGATTTATTAAACTTTGGATACCAATATAATGTTTTGTCCAATGTACCCTCCCTCTAAGATATTTGGCTAGATATTTGCATTGTTTTTTTAAATATAAACCTGAATTATGGAGTTAAAGGCAGGTTTTTTTTGCACTATATAGGTAAGCAAGAATGCAATATTGGGATTGCAATCAAGGAGATACGTAGGGAGTGGACATTGGACTGTAAATTACACTGGTACCCAAAATTTTATAAACAAGTTTTTTCATTTCTTGGCTTAAAAACTTTTGTGAATTTTATTGATTCTTGATTAGTTGGTTCAAAATAACGGTGTCCCAATTTTTTCAACCAATAATTCAAATATACATAAAGGGTAGTTTTGTTTGTCACCATTGGGAATTTATACCAATTTACCTTCTATTGTATTATCCTTTAAGATTTCTGAAAGTTGTCTGTAATACGATGCTTTACATTTTTTTTTCAGTATGGCTGAGAACCGGTTCTAATTTAGAGGATATTAGTTATAAATGCTTAAAAATTTAAGTATCAGTCCAATATAAGATTAAGAAAATACGTTTTTGGGGAGTAGAATTATTTACAGTTCATTGTATCATGTATAAATATTTAGCTTAATTACATTAATTGTAAAGAACCTAATTATTTTATCAAATTGTCTGTAATACGATGCTTTAAATGGTTCTTCAGTATGGCTGAGAACCAGTTCTAATCCAGCGGATATTAATCGGTTTCAAAGCCATATCAATTTAAGAACAAGTCCAATATAAGATTAAGAAAAAACGTTTTTTTTTTGGGGAAGTATCATTTACAGTTCGTTGTATCTTGTATAAATAATTGATTACATTTATTGTAAAAAAAACCTAATTATTTTAGCCGCAGCCATAATCTAATTACTAATACTTCAATTGTATTTTTTGTAATATAGATATTTATCAGGGATCTAAAGGGATAAGACAATGGTTAATCTACATCCCCAGTGATGATGCACAAAATTACGCTTATTGAACAACCTTCAAAAATCAATAAAAGTCCTCAAAGTTTTTAAGAAAACGAAATAGACAACGTTTTGTATAATACTTTGTGGACTAATGTAATTAAAAAACCAATGCCCCCTCCCTCCCTTTTTTAACCATTTACAGTAGGGCCCCTTGCCGCACCTTAATCGGTCGGGGGGGGGGGGGGGGGTTCAGTTCCTATTAGAGCTAGAGGGCTAAATTTTTTTGTGCAAGTCCCCTGTTTGATAATGAATTTCCGACCTTTTATAAGTCTAAGTCAATTTTCGCTTCCTTCACCCCTTTATTTAACAACCTTTGTTTTTAGGTCTTTTTTTACTAAAAAATTTCAAACGGCTGTAATTTTCTTATTTTTGAAGCTAGAAGAAAAATTTTTTTCCAGAAAATGTTTATCTTTATGTAAATTTTACATTAGAAATATCAAAATATTAATTTCAGCGGCCGCAGCTGTACTTGGCAGCTGCCAGCCGCCGCAGTCAGCGGTCGGCGGGGAAACAGCAGCGGATCTTCATGAAATTTTAATACATTATGTATACATGTAAGACAAGCATAAGTTTAAAATTTGAAGTCTCTAAGTCAAAAATTGCGGCAACAGGAGCCTTTTAAAGATTTCTGGAGACCTGGAGGATCAGTACCTGCAGGATCATACCTGGAACCTGAAAGTGACTTTAACACCTGGATTTCATATAAGGATGTACTACTAGAGGATTTTTTAGAATTTTGCTATGATAAAATGCTTTAATTTAGTCAAAAAAATATTTTTGCTCTTTACCTGGATGACCCTGCCAGGTTTGCTGGCATCCTGTGCCCGCCAGGATGGAGATATTCAAAAAATTTCAACTCTCAGTTATGTGTCATATCCATACTTAAAAAGTCAAGCAGTTTGGGCTCTTTATCTTTCACACACAGAAAATGAGATAGAAAAAACCGGATGGGGGGGCGTTCAACGCCCCTCTCCCCCTCGACCGTTAAGGGTTAATATAAATAGCTGAATTAGTAAATAGATAGAATGATAAATAAAGAGATTATAGATGGGTATCTATCTACTTATAAGGATGGATAGATAGGTAAATATATGGATGGATGGAGCATGTAAGTATATATGTCTAGGTAAATAGATAAATTGATATCTATATAGATAGATAGAAAGATATATAGCTAGATAAAAAGATATATAGTAACAAATAGATACTCAGGTGATTAATTATAAAGATGAATAGATAAATATATAGATAGATATATTTATAAATAAATAGATGATTATAAGAATGGAGAGACAGCCAGATACATACATAAATATATAATTATAAGGATAGATAGATAAATAGGTAAATATATTCAAAAATATATAGATAGCTAGATAAAAAGATATATAAATATATGGTTATAAAGAAAGTTAGATAGATAGGTGAATAAATATATGGATAAAAATATGGATAGACAAATAGATAGATAGATAGATAGTTATATAAATGCTTATGAAGAAACTTAGATAGATATTTAGATGGATAGATAGAAAGCTAGACAGATAGATAGATAGATAGATAGATATAGAGAGAATGATGATAGATATACAAATGGATTTGATGCACTTCCTATTATATTACTGTTATAGACAGATATATAGATGATTAAAAGGATAGATAAATAGATAGGTAGATAGATAAATAGATGGATAGATAGAAAGACAGATAGATAGATAGATAGATAGAGAGAATGATGATAGATATACAAATGGATTTGATGCACTTCCTATTATATTACTGTTATAGACAGATAAATGATTGTTTCAAAAGATGGATAGATAGATAGGTAGATAAACAGATAGATAGATAGATAGATATATAAATATAGAGAGAATGATGATAGATATACAAATGGATTTGATGCACTTCCTATTATATTACTGTTATAGACAGATAAATGATTGTTTCAAAAGATGGATAGATAGATAGGTAGATAAACAGATAGATAGATAGATAGATATATAAATATAGAGAGAATGATGATAGATATACAAATGGATTTGATGCACTTCCTATTATATTACTGTTATAGACAGATAAATGATTGTTTCAAAAGATGGATAGATAGATAGGTAGATAAACAGATAGATAGATAGATAGATATATAAATATAGAGAGAATGATGATAGATATACAAATGGATTTGATGCACTTCCTATTATATTGTTGTTATAGACAGATATATAGATGGATAGATAGATAGACAGATAGATAGATATACAGATAGATAGATAGATATAGGGAGAATGATGATAGATATACAAATAGATTTGATACACTTCTTATTATATTACTGTTATAGACAGATATATGAGAAAGACGATGGATAGATAGATAGACAGATAGGTAGATAGATAGACAGATAGATAGATAGAGATAGAGAAAATGATGATAGATATACAAATGGATTTGATGCACTTCCTATTATATTACTGTTATAGACAGATATATAGATAGATTGACAGATAGATAGATAGATATAGAAAATGATGATAGATAAACAAATGGATTTGATGCACTTCCTATTATATTACTGTTATTTCTGCAGCATTGAATTCTAAATAAGCCTGATCTTTAAAAAAGAGGGTTTTAATATTGCTATTGTTTTATTCAACATAAGCCTAATACTTAAAACTTCCTATTATATTACTGTTATTTCTGCAGCATTGAATTCAAAATAAGCCCGATCCTTAAAACTGTATGTTTCCTGTTATTTCGACATAATTGAATTCTAAATCCTTTAAAAAATGGTTTTACATTGCTAATGTTTTTTTCAAGATAAGTCGGATCCTTAAAAACTTTATTGTATATTATTGTTATTAGTATATCATTGAATTTAAAATAAGTCTACTCCTTAAAAAGTTTACTGTTATCCTTAAAAATTTGGGTTTAATATTGTTATAGTTTCATCATAGAACTTGAAATAAGCCTAATTCTTTAAAAAATTATGTTAATTTATTGTTATTTCCCAACATTAAATTCGAAAAAAGCCTAATTTAAAAAAAAATTATGGTTCTAATATTGTTAGGTAATATATAATCATTGAATTCAAAATAAATCTAATCTTTAAAAAATAAAGGCATTGGTTTTTTTTTATTTTTAGCATTTAATTCAAAATAAGCCTAATCCTTAAAACTAAAATTCAAATAGGATGGTCGTTCCCCTTAATTAATAAAGTTTTCCTAAAGTCGAAGTAAAAAAAATACATGATATATAGATATACTTTTATTAAGTACTAGCGGCTATGCCCCTAGAAGCCTTTAGGGCCCGGGGCACTTAATGTAGGAGAGGGAAAAGTCGACCTAATCCTATTTTAAATTTAGTTTATTTTTGGGAGGAGGAGGGGAAAGACACCCTCCCCAAAAATAGTTTAAAACCTTCCCAGAACCTATAAGAAGCTTCACTGTAAAGGAGAACAGTTCGGTTCAGCGGTTAGCAAGATCCTTCAGGAGAGACAAAAAACGCTTACTACTTTATATAATAGGATAAGCGGACTGTGTTAAAATATTAAATAGCATCGTTTAAGTATCCTACTGGCATAATCCGCTAACAATACAAAAAATGGCTAATTTTAAGTATCAGACTGACTTTACAAAAAGGAAAACATGAAACAAATATAATGCCTTTCTTATATATCCATCAAACCTAAGAACAATAGTATAGCTTTTACAGTGTGGCTTTGAAACTGATCTGCTGTGTTAAAACCAAATCTTAGCATAACGTAAAAATCATGAATTGCATCGTACACAGACAATTCTAATTTAAAAAAAAAGAATCATAAAATTAATACAAGTTTTGTTAGCCCAGGCCATCGTCTCATTGTTCATTTAATATTACAATTTTCATTTTCAAGCCGCAGAAAGCTTTATATTCCTTAAGGTTCTTGAAAATTCAGTGATATATTGTCAATTTGGCTTATCAATTAAAAGTATGATAATCAATTATTAAAATTTAAAAAGTTATCTTTTAAAATCTGTCAAAATCTAAAATAAGGGATAAGACTATGGCTAATAAATTTATGTACATCCCCAATGATACACTTAATTGCCACTTCTGTAGTTAAACTTTAGTGCTTGAAACTTTAGGACACTAAACTGAACCCTTACCCCCAAATCGCACCTAAATAGATCGGTGGGAGAGGGGGGCAAATTATGCCCCCCATCTATATCGGCTCCTGTTACAAATAGAGACAAAAAAAATCTGCTAGATATTTAAACCGCTGTAGAGCAGCCAATTTTGAAGCTAAAATTACCCAATTTTAGGTGGATCTTAGTCATATTCGTCAGATCGCCTTTTATAAAATCAGTAAAAAACGGTCAAGGAGCGGTCAAACGTCCATGACGTTTCTCATCACGAAAGTTCCGTATTGCTCAAGGATTCACCAAATAGACGATAAATTTAAATATATTGCCAATATTGACAAAATTGAATTTATAAGTGACAAGTTTGGATATTTATATTTTTGAACCAACCAATCAACATAAAAATTGTACCCAAAGTTTAAGCAAACCAAAAAAATAACGTAGTTAAAAAACAGCCTAAATATAGACCTATCCATCCCAAAAATCTTGAAAACTTGAATCTTGAAATCTTATTGATGCTGTGAGTATTGGTGCAAAAAATATGACGTAACAAAAAATATTAGCCAATGAGAGGCCGTTATTGACCAATGGTAAAATTTATAGTGGCCTCTCATTGGCTAATTTTTTTTGTTACGTCATATTTTTTGCACCAATACTCACAGCATCAATCTTATTACTTTTTTGTTTCGTAGCTTAAAATAATGAATTAATTGAATTATCCATTATAAGCTTCTTATATGTCCCTGGATATAGTATTAAGCTATTTGATTTTCAAATATGTTTTTTGGGCTATTTTTCACTTTCCTTGATCGAATATAGAGCTTCTAGATGTAAGGAGCGCATCTGCTAGTAACAGGATGTCTGTTTGTCTGTATCAATGTGGTACTGCAAAAAAATATTTAGGTGTCCCTAGAGGCCTCTAGGGGCGTAGCCGCTAGTAAAGAGATAAAGTAAGAGAAAGAAATTTATCATAATTTTCTTATTTTTTGCACCTTATATGAAATATTTCCTATAAAGTATGATTTATCTTCTATTGAAAAAATATCCAGGGATCTAAAAGGATAAGACAATTGCCGATAAATTAATGTACATCCCCAATGAAGATACACACAATTAATTACCCCTTCAGTAGATTACAATTAGTAGTTTGAAACGCTTGAACACTCGTCTTTGTGAACCGGCCAATCAAAATTCAATATAATCCTCAAAGTTGTTATCCATCGAATAAAAACATATTTATCAAAACTTTGGGGACTAGAGTAATAAACAACCAAATGTCCCCTCTTTCCCTGAAAAAAAAACAGAGCTATAGTGATAGAAAAACTAACATTAGCGCGCAGAATGGGGGTGTATTAACCCCATAGAAAAATTACAGGGGGGTTTAAAAACCATCCCTTCCAAAATACCTGTAAAAGTTTGACTTTAAAGAACATTTAATTGTTTTATAGTAAAAAGAAAAAAAAGTTTTTACCCGACTAAAAAGGGCAGATAACTGTTATACAGTAAAAATAAAGATAATCTTACCTCACTAGAAATTAACCATTGAAAATAACTTTAATTAACCCTTACAGATCGGGCCCCCATTCCCACCTTAATAGATCAGGGGGGGGGTCATATTGACCCTCCCCCTCTATCTCGGCTTCTGTTAGAGATAAAGACGTAAAATTTTTTTCTGGTGATTCATGTGTATTTTTAGAGAAAATTACTTTTTCTAGTCATAGCAGTCAGGCCGCTCCTTAGCCGCTTTTTAGCGGCCAGCCGCTAAATTTTAAAACAGCTGTAGAGTGGCCAATTTTGCAGCTAGGATGACCAAATTTTATGACAAACTTTTATTTTTCATAACAAAAAAATTACTTTTTCTGATCATCGCCAAAAAACGGCAAATAACGGAAACCGCCATTTTCGGCGGTTACGGCGGTAAAACGGCGGTTGGCGGCGCCAATTAATATTTTTATCTGTTTATTGTTGCTCAAGAATTTACCAAAAAAATTTATAGGTCTCTAGCTGTAATAGAAGCCACGATATTCATGATATATGTCTGTAGTAAAAGCCGGATAAAAATCGGTCATAAAGTCGGTCATGGTGCGGTCAAACGGTCATAACACCACTTTTCTCATAAGGTCATTGATATCTCAGTATTCACAAAAAAAAATTTAGGTTTCTACCTTATACACAAAAGTCATAATGTAGAAATTAAGATTTATCTAGAATTTTTTTTTAATTTTGGTGCTACCCAACCGACTTTGACCGGACACCACGACCGACACAGACCAGATATCCTAATAAAATCAACTCTTGCCGACGCATAATTACTAAACTTAAAAAGTCATGAAGTCACAGCTCTCCATCTTACCTACAAAAAAAAATGACATTGAAAAACTAGAGGGGGGGTTCAATATGACCCCCCCCCCCCGATCTGTAAGGGTTAAAAGAACATGTAACTATTATACAGAAATAAAAACGAAATTTTCAACTGTCTAAAAAGTACAGGTAACTATTATACAGTAATAATAAAGAAAATCTTACCTAACTAGAAAGAAACAATTTAAGGTGACTGTGAAGGAAAGTTAACTATTATACAGTAAAAATAAGAAATTTTTTACATGTATAAAAAGTACAGGTAACGACACACAGAAAACTGTCCCGAATTTGTATTAATTTTGAGGAACAAGACTCCAGTTACGTCCTATTTTTCTTTCCCGAAAAAGGGAAGGGGGAAAGAAAAAAAGGGAAGGGGGGAAGAAAAAATAGATGGGAGAAAAGGGGGTTTTCCTCATCTCTTTTGAAGAGATTTTCTTCCCCCCTTCCCCTTTTCGGGAAAGAAAAATATGACGTCACTGGAGTCTTGTTCCTCAAAATTAATACAAATTCGGGACAGTTTTCTGTGTGTCACAGGTAACTATTACACAGTAATAATAAAGAAATTCTTACCTTACTAGAAAGAAACCATTGAGGGTGACTGTGAAATCTTGATCATTCACATTGGGTATGTCTTTGATATCAATACCTGTAACAATAAAAAAAATATATAAATAAAAAACGATATATTATTGCTTGGATGTAGTGTGGTATCCGCCTAGGATAAATGGCAGACACCAGAGTTCAAATGACTACGGCAGTGTGAACAGACGTGGACACCTATACTATAGAGAAGCTACGCTTCTCTAGCAATCACTAAATAATAAACAGAGTCTATTCAGTTGTTTCTTTATTCAGGGTCTAAGGGTTACTAAAGTTGTACAACATAATATAAATACATATGGATTAGGAATAAAGATAGTTAAAGATAAATCATACAAGTAAAACATAGATAGTTGCAATGGTTAGGTAGATGGCTATCCCTGTCCGGGGGAGGCAGGATAGCCCATGGAACAGCACAATAGGTAGATAAGCATAGAGGGGTTGAGTGGTAGGTCTGGGTACTAAAAGGGAAGGTTTGATGATTACTGTGACAACAACAGTCTGTGTGGGGGTGATTCTATCCGGTGAGGGAAGGCTTAGATCCTTTATCCTCAGGGCTGAGGTGGTGCTGATAACTTGGTGGTTGAAGGGGAAGGTTCCGGTGCTTAAGAAGGGAGAGGGAGGGGTAACACCCCTCCCTCCACTTACAGGACAACTGAGAGATGAAATCAATACCGTTATCTGACATATTCGCAGGTGGCTTTACAATTGTAGAATAACAGGATTTAGCTGGGTGCGTAGCATCACTATAATGTCTTGGTTTCTGCATGGCCCAGAGTTGCCGCATACCACAGTAGCACCAAAATTTAATGTACTTTAATAAAGTGTTACTAATTGCTGGTTAAAATAACGATACCAAACATCCACCTCTTTACTCCATACCCTTTCCTTCTACTGGATGAACGAACAGAATAATAAATGGGGACTTTGGTAGCAACCTAAATTGACGAAATTGACTGTTAATATATATCTACGTATATTCTATATTAATTTTATAAATAAAAGAAGGATGAAAACATCCAAAAGTAGTAAAAAAGTAATATCTTGATCGTTCACGTTGGGTATGTCTTTGATATCAATACCTAAAATAAATATAAATATTTACATTCAAGTAAAAAGAAAAGAGGGGGCATGAGCTATATGTAACTATGTCCACAGGGGCTAGGACCCTGTCAAGATTTTGTACTAGGTCTTTGAAACCATCTAATAGCGTCAAAAATATAAACACAGCCAAGTCCCTACAAAAAGCAATTTTCTAGCAGACAAAAAGGGTCTGGATTATACATCTATAATTTTATTTTGGCAACTGCAAATTAACACATAAAAGTAAAACAATATCTATAAGTAGCAAGAAAAGAACGTTGTGTATTTCTTTGATATCAATACCTAAAACAATTATAATAGTTATTTATCTTATATTATTATAGACAGCTTTTCGCGGATATTAAAATTAAAAATCATTTTTGTATAGTCCCAAGGGATTGATGGTCTGGGTTAACAAAACAGGTATAATTCTAATTTAGAATTTGAGAATAGTGTCTGTAATACAATGCTATAAATGATTTTTCAGTTTTCTTGAGAACCGGTTTTATCCAGAGGATATTAATGGTTTTATAGCCATTTAATTTTAAATTACAAATCTATCTACATATATATATCTATTTATCTATCTATCCATCCATCAATTCATCTATCTATCTAAAACTGACAAAATGTAGCAGACATCAATTTTAATTTAGCTCAAGAGTTGGCCAAAAGTTTCTTGAGTACACGACAAAAATTTTATTTTAAACTTTCATTGAGTACCAAGTTTGGCAAGTAACAGAGAGGGAGGGAGGGGACATTGGGATGTTTTTTTTACTTGTCCCCAAAGTTTTATAATAATGTTTTCTTATTTGTTTACTTTGGTGATTTATTAGTTGAATGATCATTAAGTAAAGTGTCCTAACGTTTCAACCATTATCTGTAATCTGCAGAAAGTTTACTTTGTGTATCATCATTGGGGATGAGCTTCAGTTTATCGGCCATTGTCTTATCCCTTTAGATCCCTGCCTCAAAAGTCACAAAGAATATAAATATTTATTATTAATCCTAGTTGTGTTGATTAAAATTACTTGAGGGGGGGGGGGGGATTTTAACTTTTCCCCCTCCAAATCTATTAGATACACTACATGGAGGGAGACATTGAACTGTAAATTACATGGGTCCCCAAAGTTATATAATCACGTTCTTCTATTCCTTTGCTTACACTGAACCCAAAGTAAATCACAAAAATAAATGTTCCACTTTCAAGTAAAGTTAACATGCCTAAATTTTGCATAATTAATGGTTAATTATTTTTTATATAATGAAATTACTTAACATGATCTAATATTCTGAAATATATTTATTGTTAAAATTAATAGGCTTTACCTAGACAGAGAGGGGACAATAGGCTGTTGTTTTATAATAACGTTTTCTTATTCGTTTGCTTAATAAATTTAGCTTGAGTCAATTTTGTTTGGTTGATTCATTAAGTTGAGTGCTCAAACGTTTCAACCACTATTTTTAATATACAGAAGGGGTAATTTTGTGCATAATCATTGAGGATTTACATCAATTTATCAGTAATTGTCTTATCCCTTTAGATTCCTGGGTTTTACACTCAATATATAAGAAATTGGGTTGAATAATAAAGGGGCCAGTAAATTGGTACCCAAAGTTTTACAAACATTTTCTTTCATTTGTTGGCTCATAAAATTTGATACAACCCAGCGTATAAAAATAGATAATCATTAGCATATGGGGTACTTTTGTTTAACATCATTGGGGGGGATGTACATCAATTATCATCCATTGTCTTATCCCTTAAGAAACCCTGAAGGTATTTGATAGTCCCTATATTGTGATATTAATTATGTATTTTGACCAAATAAATTATAGAATAAATTTTACCCAGGAATCTTTAGGGATAGGACAATGAACAATAAATCTATATACATACATAAACATCCCTATAAATAAACAAAATTACCCTCTTCTTTAGATTTAGATTGTTGGGAAGAAGCCAACCAACAAATTAAGGTTAAATATAAGTTCCCAAAGTTTTTGAAATTTCGGGCATTTTTTTCCCTGAATAATTACCTAACTTTCTTGGTGATTAAATATAATATATCCATTGAATAAACATACTACCCCCCCCCCCTTTATTATTTCTCCTTCATCTATAATACAAAGCAGCTCATACCAATAACGAAATTAATTCGGAAGAAAATCACGAAACCTATACGTGTTTTTCAGCTGTCGTTGGGGGGCAACACATCGTAAAATTGACGACCTCTCCATTTGCCCCCCAAATATTATTTTAGATTTATTTTGCTTGTTGGTTATACCTTATTCCTGAATACAAAGTAGCTTGATGTCTGTCCGTCCGTACGTCTGTCTGTCTGTCTGTCCGTCACTTAAGATCTCGGTAACCACTGAACTGATTGGATTCTACTCTTCAGGGAATATACCAACTGGTCCTGTGGTGCTTTTAGGCTATTTTCTTGGGGGGTGGGGGGTTGAAGTTATTTGAATTTAAATGGATTTTTCTAAAATAAATTAATAAGACATAGTAAATTAATTATTTAGCAAAGCGTCAAACGTAATAAGATAGTTGGGGCAATAAGAATATGAATTAATGTGTATTTGCCCCCAACCTTCAACTTAAATTTAGAGAAAAAGTGTTTATTTATATTAAACGTCTTTTTTCTTTTCCCAAAAAACTTACAAATTGTATAACAGTCAATGTACTCTACCCCCTATTATTATAAAGACAAATACTCCATCTGCAGAATAAAGTTTACTACAGGAAGATTTTTATACCAAAGTTAAATACAAAGCAAATCAAAGATCTAATATTAACAGTATTAGGGACCAAATTCAATATATAACTTTGGGTACTAGTATATAATACAGTACAATCGCACCTCCCTCCAATTAAAGAAATATCCTCAGATAAAATAAAATACTTAATTATAAAACCCAGAGATCTAAAGGGATAAGACAATGGCCGATTAATGTACATCCCCAATGATGATACACAAAAGTTCTCCTTGTACAAATGACAATTAGTGTTTAAAATGTTTAAATGCTCGTCTTAGTCAACCAAAATTGAAATAACAGTCCCCCGAAATGTTAAACCAACAAATAAGAAAACATTATAATAAAACTTTGGGGACTAGTGCAATAAACAGCCCATAGTTAAAAAAACAATGTATGCCCTTAAATTAACTAAATTATAAATTATTTAGACGAAATATGATTATAATAATAATTTATACCATGTCTCTAGTAATTTATTTATATTTAAGTAACTAGTATTATACAGAATGTCCAATGGTAAAATAATGGACAATTTTGTGTTCAAGTTATGCCTTATTATTCTGGTAATTAGGTAAAGTAAAATTTAAGTTGTTAAACTAAGTTTTCTGCTCATTTAAAAATACATTAACTTAAATTTTTTGTTGGATAAAAATCAAGGACAAATTGATTTAACTGTATTCAACCCATGAAAATGTTTTTGGTGCTTTTGAGCAATAATAAAAACCTCACCATCATTTTTAAAATTAATGAAAAATAAAGTTTTCTTTTCTATGTGTTACCTCTGCGGTTTTTCCTAACCCTACAGGGATACCAAATACCAACTATAACTTAACCTGAGTCTGACCTAAAGTAATAAAGAGATATATAAAAAACAAGGATGACAACATCCATAAGTAGCGAAGCACAAAAAATCGTAGATGGGAATACGTACAAGTAGATTTAAAAGGTTTTTACTAAAATCAAGAATAGATTTATTGGATAAAATAAACATGAAACCTTGTTTTATTTTGTATAATGACGATGGTCAAAGTAAATTATGTTAAAGATGTTCATAACAATGAGAAAAATCATTTTGATACTGATATCCCAAAAAAGTTTGAAAATTGGATCAAAATAAACAAAGATATGGGGAAATATGTAAAACATATAAAATAGCCAAAAACCTGATAAAAGGCAGTCTGGCCGCCATGGTTGTTTTCTTAAAACGACAAAAAATTAATTTTTAAATCCTTAACTTAAAAAATTTAGAAAATCAGACCATATACACTGAAGATATGGAGAAAAGTGTTAAATATATAAAAATAGCATAAAACCTGCCAAAAAGGCAGTCTGGCCATCATGGTTATTTTCTTTAAAAGACGGGAAATTTAATTTTGATATATATAACTGAAAAAAAATTGAAAATCGGACTATAAACACTGAAGATATGGAAAAAAATGTTAAGAATATAAAAAAACAGCCTAAAACCTGCTAAAAGGCAGTCTGGTCGTCATGGTTGTTTTCTTTAAAAGACAGGAATTAAATTTTTATATCTATAACTGAAAAAATTTTGAAAATCGGACCATAAACACTGAAGATATGGAGGAAAATGTGAAAAATATAAAAATAGCCTAAAACCTGCTAAAATGGCAGTATGGCCTTCATGGTTGTTTTTTTAAACGACGGGAAATTTAATTTTGATGTCTGTAACTGAAAAAATTTTGAAAATCGGACCATAAACACTGAAGATATGGAGAAAAATGTGAAAAATATAAAAATAGCCTAAAACCTGCTAAATCGGTCCGACCGCCAATGATGTTTTATAGTCAATTGTGCTTCTTAATGATGGGAATGTTGTCAAAAAATTTCAGAATTCTATCTTTTATAGGAACTGAGTAAATCCCATTTCCCCCATAGCGTTACGGACTGACTGACGGACTGACTGACGGACTGACTGACGGACGGACGGACGGACAAAGTGAATTATAGAGTAGCTTCGCTACTAAAAACTATGCACCCTCCCACCCCCCCCTAACTGATTTATATTTTTTCACACTAAAATTCATCATTGCTAAATACTTTGTTTAAAAGCGCTAAATGTTCGTTAAATTTGCTATTGCTGTGCTACTTATGAACACTAAGATATCCATTTCAGTCCTCTTAAAATAGACTTAACCTCCTAATACAAAACTTTTCTGAAAATTGTGGAATGATAAGTCTCTTCGCTTACTAGACATAATACAGAAAGACAGAAATCAAAAGTGAAAAGACAATGGCCGATTGATTGATGTGCACAAAATTACCCCAACTGTAGATTACATTCGTTGTTGAAACGTTTTGACACCTAACTTAAAGAACCAACCAATAAAAATTCAATAAAAGTCCCCAAATTTGTTAAGTCAAAGAATTAGTAGACGTTATTATGAAACTTTGGGGACCAATTTAATAAACAGCCCAATGTATACAAACTCTCACATAGACATCCTGTTACTTTAGGCAATGTCAGTGTGCTGTGGAGATTTCTACTGCAACTTTCACCATGAAATCTGTTATAGAAATTAATACTGTCAATCTAGCTACTAGAGGTAATAATTTCTTAACGTCAGTCAGTCAGTCAGTAAAGTTATGGGGGAAATGAGTTTTCTTGGCTTCTAATGAAGATAGAAAGCTGAAATTTTCAATGATGTACCACAACTAAAACATTGTTTTGTCTGTCTGTCTGTTGATAATGCATCAAAAGACATAAACCTCATTCTTTAAAGGTTTTATTACTCACTTTGAGTTTTTGTATATTCTCTCCCTATTTTCATTTTGTAATAAAAAATTTAACATTTGCTCTATAACTTACTTTGTACTTTTTTCCATTTTATTATTTAGTGTTCTTTGCTAATTATGGATGTTATCATTCTTGTTTTTCGTTTCCTTTCACTTGTAATATAACTATTTATCCTTTTTATTGACTAAAATATCTTTGTACATCTTCTCTAACAAATTATTTTTTGATTAAAACTTTAAATTCAAGGTGGAATTTATAATGAGGTAGCTTGCAGTGTTGAATGTCTGAATTATACAGGTACAATTAATGGAAATCTAATGTTTACTATTTTTTAAGTTTTCCCAAAATTGCTTTGGTTTGATCATTATTATGTATTCGTATGTAAAGAGAAAAAAGATTTTCTAAAACCATAGTTTCTAAAAATGAGAATTTTTATCATTGTTCATTATGCTAAAAATTGAGGGGCTGTGATTCAGCAAATTAATTCCATCCATTTGAAATTGCTTACAATTTGAATATGTCATGTGGCGTAATGTTTGCATAAAACTTGTTTTGTGTTGTAATAAGGGAAGAAGGAAGTGGCAAATATGGTTGTCAGAATCCTGGCCCCTTGTCCCTGCATAATATTACTTTAAAACATTAACCTTCAATGAGATTTATCGCATGAGACATTTTCATCTCTTAATTTCAGGATGTCAACTGTTTAATTTTGATGTTACTAAACAAGTGTGCAAGTTAAAAGGATTAATGTAAGTGTTTTTTTTATATTTACAAGTCAATCTTTTAGTAAATTAATTTCTTGCTGGTATTATTTTGAATGTGGTTAATTTAATTTTAGTAATTTTTAATTCTGGACAGCCCCCCTTTAAGAAACAAATTAACTGAAAACTCTTTTCCTCAAACAAAATCATATGTAAACCTAACTTTTACCATCCCAAGACAATGTCTAAAAGTTATGAAAGTTTGCACATTTAAAGGGTTGATTGTCTGTTGGATGTTTCTCCAGACGATAAGTTTAAATTGAAGGAAATCTCGTCCTAAAAAGATAATTAACTAGGTAATCTTATAAAATTTTAATTTTATAGTGACACTGATTTGAGTTACAAGGATGGTACCACTACTGTTGCTTGGCTTATGTCAGGTTTTATTAATTCTTGAAGAGATTTGGGAGGAGAGAACATTGGACTGTTTACTACACTAGTCCCTAAAATTTTACAATTCTTATTCCTTAACTTGACAACTTTGGGGACTTTTATTGAATTTTGATAGGTTGGTTATTAAGATGAGTCTCCAAGCTTTTAACCACTGATTGAAATCTACAGAAGGGGTAATTTTGTGTATTATCATTTGGGATGTGCATTAATTTATCAGCCATTGACCTTTCACTTTAGATCCTCCTAGGTATTAAAGTTCTACATTTTTTATGATTTACGTTGTTTTCTTAAATAGCCAAATAAAAGACAAAATTTTCAATTAGTGAAATTCATAAATTCATAAAATTCATGTGATTCAGAAGGCATATAAGTGCTATCCGCTGTTACAAGGAAAGCTTGTTCTGGAGAAGAGTAATAGTTATTTCTCGCATCGTATTATAAGCAGCTTTCCATAGATATAAAATGTACAATTATAATATTAAAACCAGTTTTTTTAGCCCATAGATGCCTTGGATTTAATATTATGATTGTACATTTTTATATTTGTAGAAAACTGGACATAATACGATGCTAGACATAATTTTTTAATATGAGAACTGGTTCCAATCCACCAGATATTAATCAGTTGCAAATAAATATTTATTTTAAAAGGTGTTGGTTGTGAAAAGCCCTCTGACCCCCCAAATGGACATTGGTATTGTCAAATGAATATCAAATCAGGTTTATTTATAAAATTGCAGTTTCTTAGTTTATGCAAACAGTTTATTATAAATGATTCATAATAATATGATAGATGAACATAGAACTCCATTAAGAAAATACGTATTGTAAAGCAACAAGATTAATTAATGTTTATAAGCATACTAATAAATTTTAACACTCTCCTTTGTATAAAATTATAAAAAAGATTGATTATCATTAAAACCATTATATCAGCATGGATTAACTTCTAGTTACTAAACAATAAAACTAATACACTACAATGTTCAGAGAAATGTTTCCTAAATTGTGATCCTGGTTATGCTGCTAAACATCTTGGTAAAAATATCAAAATCAGATCAACTTTGAATTTCATTAGAACATTTATCCTGTATATTATAAAAAATTACAATTATAAGATTAAAACCAGTTTTGTTTGGGCTAACAACTGGAATTAATATTATTTTTCATTTTACTATTCATAGAAAATTGTCTAATATACAATACATGATTTTTCAGTATGGCTGAAAACTGTTTTTAATCAAGCAGATATTAAACGCTTTTTATAGCCATACTGGAAAAATTATCATTGTTATATTTGTTGCTTCTTTTAGGGATGTATTGTTCAACAAATTCTACCACAGGTTCTAAATATAAAATTTTTATTTAAAAACATTTTATATATTTAATTTACACAATAAATTATTAATTATAAAACTTTTGATGCATATTGATTCACAAGGTAAAAGTTCCTGGGATAAAGATATTCACTTGTTTGAGTGTCAACCAACAGTAGCTGTTGTCATGGGTCCAGTAAGTATTAATCATCTATAACCAACAACTGAATTAATTTTTTAAAAATCAATTAACCTGTTTGTGATTTTTTATGGCAATGTATCAAAATAATGATGACCTTTTTTATCTTTTAGATTTATTTATTTAGATTAAAACTTATAAAAAAAAATTTTAAAATATTTTTGTTAATTAGATTTTAAAGATTGAATTTATTACATTAAAATTTCAATTCTATTGACATGAGTCTACGGCATTAGACAAAAATCTGTCAAACACAGAAGGCCAAGATTGGCAATTTTTTTGGGCAAAAGTCTTGTTTTCTTATAGAAAGGAGATGATGTTCACAAAATATCAACAACATCTGGAATCCAAACATTGATCAAGTTTTATTATGATTACTACACTAGAGATGAGGGGGTTCTTGAGTATTTTAGGTTTAGTATCATTATTATTATTGCATTAAATACAATATTGTGAATTTTGTAAAATAATTGGAACTCCCTCCCTACTCCACCATTTTCCTATTTTTTCCATGTTCTACATCAATTCTACCTGAGGTTTTTTTCATGTGATTAATGAACATAGCTATCACTTCTTCAAGTAAATTTTGGATCTTATTATTTCTATTTTAGAGGCTTTGGATTCTTGTTTGTTAAAACTTATGTGTTTCCCTACAATTTTACTAAAGGAATGCAATAATTTGTGTATTTTTAGCATATTATTATAATTTTACTATTTAGCTATATTTTAGGCATATTTTAATTATGTTTGAAAAGCTGTTACTTTTATTTAAAATGAGAAGTTAAATTTAAAAAGAATTTATAAATGCAAGAAAACATTTCCTTCACTTTAATTTCAATCCAGAATTGAAAGTGCTGTAAGTTTTTTTTTATTTAATTTTAAATAATTGCAAATTATTGCAAAAATTTTAGCAACTGCTTGTTACTCTTCATCTTGCTACACCTCTGTAAGTATTTTAAAATATGACCATTATCACAAAGTTATTAAACAAATAAAAATTTAAAAATAAGGATGACAACATCCATAAGTAGCAAAGCACAAATATTATGGATGGATATCTGGCAAAAATTAACTATGTTGCAGTTTCATAAAAAAAAACATTAAACTAAAAAATCATGAAACCTTTAAGATTTATAACTTGAAAATCTAAGAACCAATCTAACACCTCAATCAATAAGCAAATCTTAATGAAACTATGTGGGGATATGTAATGTGTTAACTTATATATTACCTTTAAATATCAGCCGTCTGTCTTGAATAGAAGTAAAGAAAATCATGAAAACTTAAAAATCTAGGAATCGAACTAGCACCCCAACCAATAAGCAAATCTTAATCAAAAATAATAAAAGTATGCCGAATATGAAATTATTCAATTCCTGAAAATTTCAGCCGTCTATCTTGAATAGGAGTTGAGAAAATCATAAAAACTTAAGAATGTAGTATTTGATCTAGCACCTCTACCAATTAACGAATCTTAATGAAACTTAGTGAAAGTATGAAGAATGTTAACAAAATTAATCCCTACAAATTTCAGCTCTCTATCTTTTATAGGAGGCGAGAAAATCATTTTTCCCCCTTTCTGTCTCAGACAGACAGACAGACGGACAGACATTTCAAATTATAGAGTAACTTCGCTACTAATAGCAATACAGGAGAAGATTTACTTTTTTAGGTTTCTGGAGAAAAAGAAAGGGGGTATGGTCCTAGTGGAGCAATTGTATTGGACCGATTTTATATAATTGGTATTATGTTTTCAATATGTATTTATAAAAAGAACATTATAATCTTTTCGGCGTTTAAATTTACAAATAATACTAGTCTCCAAATTAATACTTTGTAATCAAGGTGTATTATTTTTTACTTATTATAAATGTTATAAAATAACATGCCAACGAGGTAATGTTTCTACAAGGTTAAAAAAATCACATGAAAACATCCACTATTTAATGTTAGTGCTAATCCAATGTTCTGTGTTAAAATGATTTTTATTTATTTAGGTGGACATAAATATTACTCATACTATGCAAGAGATTATATGACTGGACCAGTTCAATATTTTGAAGAGAGAGGTGATTAGAAAATTGGGGAATTGTAGTTTTTTTTTTACATTGAATCTTAAGGGCCTTTTGTTGTATTTTCTTTTCTTCTATCTCTAGCTCTAACCCTGTGTGGCCAATTACCTAACTCTGCGGGGGATTCATTAACATTTATCAAACATAACCTAACCTAAAAAAAGCTACTTTGTAACTACGTCAAAATGCCCCTTACAAAGCAATGTCATGAAATAGAAAATACCCAAAAATTGTACCATTTATATTTTTTTTCAAAATGCTAAATTAACATTATTATACAAATGATATAATTGTATCAGGAACATGGCTTGTTAAAGATTCCACATTCCTACCAAAAGAACTTGAATCGCAATGGGGTTGTTCTGTCAGGTACTGAAGAATTTGCTGTATCTTTTCTTCTTATTTTTATATTAAAATAAAGACAAAAAATATAAAAATTACCTTTAAACACATTTTAGGCTCAAGGACACTAGTTTCATGTTCATTGGTATAAAGGGTGCATTGGAATACAATGTCTTATCTGGTAAATATTTAAAAGTTGTGAGTATACTTTTTTGAAATTTATTAATTTATATTTTAGAAGAAATTATCACTCTTGCCCCACCACAAACTTTGAGAGAATACCATGGTTGTGCACTTTTTAAGGTAAATATGTCATTGTTGTAAACATAACTATTTATAATTTAAGAAATCATCAAAGCATAAATATATTAGGTGCTTATTAGTTCTCCTTCAATTATAAGCCAGAGCATCATCTTGTCTTGTCTTTGTCTTGAAGTCCAAACTGCATTGTTGTGATTTGTACCTGTTAATAGGCCAAGGCATTTACCTTACTTTCACTATTAGTGTCACATGCCAGATATAGCTTCTTTAGGTATACTTTTTTAACTAATGCCTTGAGTTTATCATCAAAGCATACATCATTTTCTAGGAAAACAATGGTAAAATTAATGTTGTTATATCCGGTGGAAAAGAGGCAGGAGGTAAAAATATGCATTAATCAAACATTATTTACATTTTATTGTAACAATCCATTATTACAATTCAATAATTAAAGGAACAATGGCATTGGCTAGTACTGAGATATACGATGTAGACAATAAGATCTGGAAGTCAGCATCAGATATGGCATACCCTAGGTATGTAAAAGTACCCAAAACTTTATAAAAGTTCCCAAAACATGAAAAAAAGTTATTAATTTCAATTATATTTTAGATCTGAACATAAGATTGTTACAACATCAGAAGGAACATTTGCAATTGGAGATTCAATAATAGTTAGATTTGATCTTTCTAAAATTTTATAATTTTTTTTTCTCATATATATTCGAAACAAATTAGTAACTGCAGGATTAGAACCAGTTCTCATCCATTCAACAAAAACTATGTCTAGCATCGAATTATATTCAGTTTTCCATATATATATAAATGTACAATTATAGGAATAAAACCAGTTTTCTTAGCACCAAGATTCCAATAGAAAGCTGTTTATAATACTATGAGAGAAAATATTTTAAATTTATTACATTTTCTGTGTAGGTTGAACAATTTGATGTCGCCACTTATACTTGGTTTGACACAGGTTTTGTATAAAGATTTCCATTTCATAATAACAATGTACATTTGCCTACACTATCATGTAAAAGTAACAGGATGTCTATTGTGTGTGTGTCCTTAGAAGTTTGATATTTATTTTGATTAAGGGATCTCCAACTTTTCCAAGAAAAATGCTAAAAAAAAATAAACCTGTCACATTATATTTTCTTCACTTTTTCTTAGATAAAATTAAAAATGGTTGGGGTGATTGATTTTTTTCCCCCACCCCTTTTCACCTCAATGCCCCTAGAGACCTCTAGGGCCATAAGATTAGTAACTAATAAATTGGTTTTTTTTTCAGGACTGGCTTTAGATGAACCAATAAAAAAGTTTGGGGCAGCTGGAATACCTAACCTTTTGTTTGTTTAAATTTTTAGATTTTTTTTGTAGTTGTTTCTTTTAATGTTAAAACAGATGAAATAAATTTAAGAGAAAATGTTAATTTAAGATAGTAATTTCATTGTTAGAAAAATAGTATGACAGTTATTACATACATAACAATAATATTATGAAATGTTTTAATTCTTGATACATATAAAATACCTTTGAATAAGCCAATGAATAATATTATGTATTTAAATTTTTCTGGTTGAAAATCAGAAAGGTTGAATTAATTAATGAAGCATGTAGCTTGAATAATTCTAGGGATATTGTAATTTTTAAATTACACCACCTTTGACAGTTTTATGAGGGTGTGTCTGTGGGGGGTACACCACTGTCAAGCAATTTGAACCTTTGTAACCATACTTAATTTTTAATAGTTAGTTACTTAGATTTATTTTTAGTTAAGAACCATGCTAATTTGTACATAATTTGTCATTTTTCCTTGACTTAAATTGAAATTAAATGATTAAACTGAACATTAAATCTTTATATAAATTTATTATGAAATTTTGTTTGTTAAACTAGTAAGACAAATATGATAGAACTAAAAAAAGACAAAAAAATATAACAAATTATGCGTTAGCTTTATATATTTAAAGTTTTTAAAGTTAGGAATCTTTAGGGGTCAAAGTTAACCAACTTTATACAGAATTTAATCCATAAGTGGTCTTGAATTATTTATTTAAAGATCAGCCTTAATTAACAGAAAGAACATTTAAAGGGAGTGTGAACGTAAAAATTTCTCATCTGATTATCAAATCTTAACATTTACTAAGCACATTTCACTACACTGATCAACCAAAAATGTCCTATTCACAAAAATATCCAGAAATAATGCCTTGATTTTATGGTATTTTGAGAGGGAAAAAGGAAAAAACAGGGAAAAACTGAACGTTTTTGTTTCTTATAATGTTTGTAGGGATATTTAACTTGTCATATATAGTTGAAACAATTTACTTACTGTTAAGGATTTATTTTATGCTATAAAATTGCCAATTCGTGTTTTTATAACGTAGTAATTAGGTAATAAAGACATATTTTAAATTTGTATTATTGACAAAAAAAATACCTCACTGTCTACAAAGGGTTGAATCTCATAGGTTATATAAAATAATAATATCCTTTTTTATTGTGTTGAACAATAAATAACCCACTTTGGAGAATTAGTTTACACTTTTATCAGACTGTTTATAAAGAAATATTGCGTCTTTATTATTTACAAATTTGTAATTAAAGGTGGGCGAGAGATGGGCCATTTAAAGTTAATTGGATACTAATAAAAAACCTGTTTCTGGCTTTGTTATTGTATTTGGTTTTCAATAAAAAAATATTGCTTATTTTATCAATTTCTAAGTAACTATACATTGGATAAAAGCAAGGATTATGTTAAAAGCCAGCTTAACTGTTAGGAAAAATCTAGAACTATGTGAAAAAGTTTAATTTTAGCTATAATGGGAGAAAAAAGCAATTTAATGCACATTTTATATAATACGGAAAATTTCTTCCTTTCCCCGTACCTTATAAAAATCGTCGGAAAAAGCCGTTTTTTAAGCAAACAAAAGCGCGTTTTGCTCTATCTGTGAGATATTATGAATGAGATAATGTTAAGATTTGATATTAAGATGAGAAAAATTTACGTTCACAGTCCCTTTAATTGACAATATCAGTATATTTACAATTAGAAGTCAGTTGTATTTTACAGTATAATCACGGAAAATATGCTTTTCAAAATTTTACTTATTTCAAAATTTTTGAGGTAAATTATCTTAATCTAATACATAGTAGATTTTCCATCATTTTTTTCCATACATTCTGCTTTGTATTACAGATATATCTTCTTCTAAAACTTATTTTGAGTCCTTTGGAATGTACAGTTTAAGTGTCAACTAAAACCTTAAACAAGAAGTCAATTCCTGTTGTAAATACTGTAAAACTTGTATCAAAAGATTAGTCCAGTATATTTTGTTTTGGTTGTACTTGTATCTTTAAATTATAGATGAAATTATTTAACTCAAATAAAATTAACTTATGATTAATCTTTTCTAACAAATTAATGGTTTGCTTTATATAAAAAATGTAGTATAATCATAACTGTAAAAGTTTAATAAAGAAGCTCATTCTATTTTAACAGGGATTTATCAAAAGATTTTTTAGTTTTGTTCTTTAAATCAATTGTAATAGTCAAGTAGTTTTTTTTTATAAACAATTGTAAAAGTTTTGACTATTTTTTTATTGAATAAATTCCGTTTTTTTCTGTTTCTATTCAAATTTGTGGCAAATATTTTTTTTTATTTTATTCAATCATGTTTTTTTTATTTCATAATCATTTTTTGTTTGTATTCGTATTTGATTTTTTTAAAAGGACAAGGATGGCAATATTGATAAGTTGCACATCAAAATTACTGTATTATTAAAAAGACCCAAACTCTTGTCAGACTTATAATGCAACAAATCTTCACAAGAAATCCTTTAAATTTTTAATATAATAAACCATAGCAGGATAAGTTACCAGTAAATTTTGAATTAAGACAGAAAGATGGAACATAGAATAGCTTTCCTCTTAAAAATACAAACCAAATATAAAAGCTTTGTTTTTTAGAAATTTAGAATTAAGAATCCACATATACATAAATATTCTGTTCTTGAAAGGTCTATACCTTTTTCTTTTAAATGTATTTCCAAGGATTTTATAATCAAAGCTACTCTAAAATTCACTAAAAACATTTAGCATTTAGCTTCCAAAAAACAGGTATAATAAATCCCATTGATAATATAACACTTAAAGTACTAATGATACAGGAATTTTCTATTCTCAATTGTTTTAATTAAATACAAAGGGACGGAGGTAGCTTCTTGTTTGATTGTTTGTTACTTTATTAGGTCAGGAAAGAAAGGTTTAAATATAAAGAAAGGTTTAGATACAAGCATAGGCAACAAATTGAGAGGTAAACTAACAATCTAGGACTGCATTAACAAACAACATATTTTGAATGAAAAGATAACATTATATTCCAACACAGTTAAAATTAATGTAGGTCAAGTTTTAAAAAAATGCTGTATTTTGATTAGTTATTTAGTAGTTTTGAAAGTTGTGTGTTTCCAGGGAAGGAGGGGACATTGGGCTGTTTATTACAATAATTTCCAAAGTTTTACAACAAGTTTTATTTTATTTTGGCTCAAAAATTTTGGGAAATTTTGTTGCATTTTTATTGGTTGGTTCATTCAGAGTATCCAAGCGTTTTAACCCCTAATTGTAAACTATAGACAGGGTAATTTTGTTTATCAGCCATTGTCTTATTCCTGTAGATCCATGTGTGTATATGTGTATATATTTAATATGCAATCTTGTAGAAATTTGTTAATTTATTGCTAATTTAAAAGTTTTATTAAAATTTGTTAATTTAAAGGTAATCTAAAAGTTTTATTATTAAGAGATAATTTTGTACATATCAATGCTTAAATATTATAATCTAAACTTTTGATTGCTTTGATAGTTCAAATCTTAAGTATGAAATATTTTTTTTTATTTTTAAAAAGTACTTTTCTCTCATTGCTTTGATAGTTCAAATCTTAAGTATGAAATATTTTTTTTATTTATTTTAAAAAAAGTACTTTTCTCTCATTTGTTTATTCAAAAACTTTTCAACCAGTTTTTAAATGTTTAATTGAGTTAATTTTGTCTATCATAATTGGGGGTATTCATTAAGTTACTGTCCATTAAAATCCATAATTATTCCATATCTATTTACTATGATAAAAACTTAATTTATCCACAATTGACCTATCTCCTATTTTTCTGTAAACTCAATATATTTAAATATTAAAAGCTTTGATGACAATATCATACCAACGGTCTTTAAATGAGAACTGTCAAAAACAATTCTGTCCTAGTTCCACGGACAAAGAGCTGCATGAAGTCACAGAGAAGTATTGCAGTCTAGTTCCATGGACAAATAAATGAATAAAATCACAGAGTACAATTTTAGTCTGGTTCCATAGACACATAACAGCAGACCATTACAGAGTTTATGATTGTTGATTATTATTAAGGTCTGTTTCCATGAACAAATACAATTACAGAGTTTTTGTTTAGTCTAGTTTCATGGACAAATAGCTGTTTATGATTGCAGAGTAGTATTGTGGTCTGATTCCATAGACATATAATTACAGCCAAGAAAATAATTCCTTCTGGATACCTAACTATCTATTTTAGCCATGTCTAGCAATCAATCTATTAATATATTTATCAATCTATCTATGACTCTATCTATTACTCTATATATCAATCCATCTATCAATCTATCTATCAATTTATCTACCAATCTATCTATCAATCTATCAATCAATCTATCAATCTATATAGCAATTTATTTATCAATCTATCTATCAATCTATCTCTTAAATCTGTATACCAATCTATCTATCAACTTTTATATAAATCTATCTAACAATCTATCTATTAAATCTCTATATGAATCTATCTTTACATCTATCAGTCCATCTATTTAGTAATTCTGTATTAATAACGTTTCTGAAACCGACCTAAACTTAGAAATATATAGTGAATGCCAATATTTTTAAGTTAAGGATTCAATTCTGTAGATTACCATATTCATATATCGTCTCATATTCGCAAATAGACATAATTTCCAAAAAAAGGGATTATTTTTGATGACTTTTAAAGGCTTTTATGGTGTAACAAAAATATAAAGTTCAAATGAATTGATAATGTTATACATGCAGGGAGGGAGGGAGAGGACATTGGGCTGTAAATTCCACTAGTACCCAAGATTGTGTTATCACGTCATCTCATTCGTTCAAAAACTTTGGGTACTTTTATTGAAAACTAAATGATCAACAGGGATAAGACAATGGATGAATTGATATGTCTCTCCAATGATGATAAAGTTAAATTCTCCTTTTCATGATTAAATATATTGGTTAAAATGATTGTACATTACTAGTTATGAACCAACCAATCACATTTTAATAAAAGTGATGCTGTGAGTATTGGTTTAAAAAATATGACGTAACAAAAAAAATTAGCCAATGAGAGTCCACTACGCATGCCGCCATTGGTCAATAACGGCCTCTAATTGGCTAATTTTTTTTTGTTACGTCATATTTTTTAAACCAATACTCACAGCATCATAAAAGTACCCAAAGTTTTACAAGCTGGTTTTAACAGTATAATATACAGTCCAATATCCCCTCCCTCCCTGTATAAGTCCCTGTTAGTCTTGGTATATATTAGTATAGTACTGACCTATATTTACTTCTGTCAGAGTTTCGTTGGGGAGGCCATTTTTATCATAGCTCTCTGGTATAGTCACCAACACACCTGTAATATTAGATAGATAGATAGATAGATATGATAGATAGATAGATAGATAGATAGATAGATAGATAGATAGATAGATAGATAGATAGATAGATAGACAGATAGATAGATAGATAGATAGATAGATAGATAGATAGATAGATAGATAGATAGATAGATAGATAGATAGATAGATAGATAGATAGATAGATAGATAGATAGATAGATAGATAGATAGATAGATAGATAGATAGATAGATAGATAGATAGATAGATAGATAGATAGATAGATAGATAGATAGATAGATAGATAGATAGATAGATAGATAGATAGATAGATAGATAGATAGATAGATAGATAGATAGATAGATAGATAGATAGATAGATAGATAGATAGATAGATAGATAGATAGATAGATAGATAGATAGATAGATAGATAGATAGATAGATAGATAGATAGATAGATAGATAGATAGAAAGATAGATAGATAGATAGATAGATAGATAGATAGATAGATAGATAGATAGATAGATAGATAGATAGATAGATAGATAGATAGATAGATAGATAGATAGATAGATAGATAGATAGATAGATAGATAGATAGATAGATAGATAGATAGATAGATAGATAGATAGATAGATAGATAGATAGATAGATAGATAGATGAATAGATAGATAAATAGATAGATATATATTTAGATAGATAGATAGATGGATAAAAACATTTTCATTGTTTACTTTTATATACAAGAAAAAACTCCTTTATAAAAGACAAAGACACCTTTTTGTTCATTATAAATAATGTGAATAGAATTAAAAGCTGTGACGTTTTCTTTTACTTTTTGTTTATTATAATATACTAGATACCCTTGTATGCTAGACAGACAGACAGAAAACAGACAAAAGAAAAACAGATAAACAAACAGACATACATAAAAACAAAATTATATATATAATCATACACAATAAAGTACTATCAATATGCTTTAACTGTTAGCGGTATTTTCCTCTTAGAAATTTTTTTTCAATGTTGAAAATTTGAGTACCCCCCCCCCCCCCTCCCGATAGCGAACTATGAACTCTAGCCGCAGCGCTCGGCTCCCTAGCCTGCCTAGCCGCAGCGCTCGACACCCTTGCCTGCCTAGCCGCAGCGCTCGGCTCCCAAGCCTATAACCTAACCTAACCTAAAATAGTTGTACGTCGTTAGTCGGGGGGGGGGGGGGGGGGGGAGGGTACAAAATTTAAAAAAATTGAAAAAAAAATTTCTAAGAGGATAACGCCCTGTTAGCTTATATGATGCTAGCCTCAGCATCCCTAGCATAGAGGGGAACGGGGGTTCAGAAAAAAAACCATCCCACTAATGCCATATAGGTATGTAAAGCTTTCCTAAAATGAAATACAAAATCTATTCAGATTTTTGCAAGATCCTAACGTTTCACTTCTTTATATATATTTGATCTTTTTTATGTAAAATTTTACTTAAAGAAAAAAAATATTTATGTAGTAGCTTCGCTAGTAAAATATGAACAATGTAGGTATTATGAAAGCTAAGATGTACAGGGATTAAAAGGGATAGGCTAATGGCCGATAAATTGATTTACATTCCCGATAATGATACACAAAATTATCCCTTCTTTAGATAATAATATATAGACACTCAACTTAATTAACTAACCAATCAAAGTTCAATTCAAGGTCCCCAAAGTTGTAGAGCTATAACGAATGTGAAAACTTTGGGGACAAGAGTAATAAACAGCCCAATATCCCCTCCCTCCCTGAAGATGTTAAAGATTAACCTATAGAGAACAATAAAAATAAGTATCATCCTTTTAACATATTAGTGGAACTAGGAAACCCCCCTTATTTCCAGTTATTTAAGTTCTTGAGTAGTTCTGAAACAATAAGGTACAAATAAAATAATACACTATTATCTGTAACTAAGAAGTGTATCTTTGCTTTTTTTCCCTACTTTTGATGATTCCTGGGATAATTAGCCACAATTTAATAAGCAAAGAGCTAATATTATGTTATTTTTATGGATTTTATCATCCTTGTTTTAAATTTATATACAGTGTGTTTTTTTTATGAGAACTTTTTTGAAAGCAATTTTACCCCACTTATAGTTATCAGAATGTCATGATTAATGGCTTATTTTCTTCGTTTTTTAATGCAATTAATAGAACATTAAAAAAAATATTTCAGTTTTTTATTAAAAAGTACAGTAAAATGTAAAATTCAAAACTTAGGTGACAACATCTAAAAATGGTTTTAGCGCATTTTTCTTATGCTCAAATCATCTACCATTTGCAAGAAAAAAATTGGATTTTCAGTAGTCGACTACTCCCTTCCTGATTAAGATATGGCCTTCAAACTTTGATATATTCTGGTACATATCCCTCTGTATACATTTTTAGCTCTATATCTCAACTTTGAAGCGTTTTTCAGCCATTCTTGCAAACGGTAGAAGATTTGAACATAAGAAAAATGCGCTAAAACCATTTTTAGATGTTGACACCTAAGTTTTTAATTTTACATTTTACTGTACTTTTTAAACAAAAACTGTAATATTTTTTGGTTGTTTTATTAATTGCATTAAAAAACGAAGAAAATAAGCCATTAATCATTAAATTCTGATAACTATAAGTGGGATAAAATTGCTTTCAAAAAAGTTCTCATAAAAAAAACTGTATATTTAGCTTACAAGCCTTTACTTAACCTAACCTTAAATAAGCATTAAAAGTATTTTTTTTTGAATTTTGGGTTTCAATAACTACTAAAATAACTTCTTTTTTGGGAAACTATACATAAGTCCTTTTATGGTTTTAGGCCATTTCATGCCGTATATTTGGACCTTGGTATGGTTTCAGGCTATGTTTTTGGGGTCTACTTTTGGTTAAGGGGGAATTACCCCCGAGTAATGAACAGACACAAAAGCATTTTTTTTTATATTTTCTTTGTATTTATCTTTTTTTATTATGGTTACTTAATATTTACATTTATACATACTGGAAGGGAGAGGACAATGTTCTGTAAATATGACTAGTACCCAAATTTTTATATCATATACGTTTGCTTAACAACTTTGGGGACCTTAATAAATTTTGATTGGTTGGTTCATTAGGCTGAGTGTCCAATCGTTTCAACCACTAATTGTAATCTACAGAAGTAATGCTTTTGTGGTTTATTATTGGGGATGTACATCTACTTGTCGCCATTGTCTTATCCCTGTAGATCCAGGTTACTTAATATCTATATTTATACATACAGGAAGGAAGGGAACAATGGTCCATAAATTATACTAGTACCCAAGATATAACTTAACCGATGGCTTAACAACTTTGGGGACCTAATTAAATTTTGATTGGTTGGTTCATTAGGCTGAGTGTCCAAACGTTTCAACCACTAACTGTAATCTACAGAAGTAATGCTTTTGTGGTTTATTATTGGGGATTTACATCTACTTGTCGCCATTGTCTTATCCCTTTAGATCCTTGTTACTTAATATTTTCATATATATAAAGGAATGGAGGGGACAACGGAGTATAATTCAAACTGGTACCCAAAGTTTTATAAACAAGATATATCATATGTGTTAGCTCAAAAACTTTGAATACTTTTTATTAAATTTTGATTGGTTGGTCACAAATTAGCCATGATTTTAATTAATCTGAGGGATGGTGATCATTTTTATATCCCTATTATTAGATTAAAAGCCTTGAAAAACTCCCATACTTCTGTTTTCCTGACCTTTGGAATAAAAATTGCTTTAATGATCTTCTTAATTCTTACCAACCACGTAAAATGTTTATTAAAAACCTTACAGCTTATTTAATGATTCAAGTTGAAACAGTATGTACTAAGGCTGTCTGCAATGAATGCTTTCCTGATAATCATATTTAAACTTTGCTTAGCATAGCCATGGTTTTGATTATCTTACACCTTTCAATTCTCATTTTCTATCTTAATTATTATTTAACAAAAAAATAAAGCCATTTTATATAACACTGCTTGTGAGAGAGCTTAGATTAGGATTATAATCAACTTATTTTTTATTTTTTAAAACCTATTTTAATGCATCATTTCAATTTTCATAATAATTTTTAAATATGTAAATACTTCAATTATTTCTAACACT
The DNA here is from genome assembly GCF_053477335.1 of Acartia tonsa. Lineage (NCBI taxonomy): Eukaryota > Metazoa > Arthropoda > Copepoda > Calanoida > Acartiidae > Acartia > Acartia tonsa. The sequence continues at coordinate 47,818,408 of NC_137271.1, forward strand.
GAAGGCCCCATTTAATACACCTCTGGTTTATGGAATGCCTCATAATCGTAGATAACACAATAGTAAAAGTATATTAATGATGTGATTTATAATATCTGTAAATGATTTGTAATATTTTTATCATAACTAAACCGATTTGAAAATAAATCTTTATCTTTATCTTAATTTTGTTTATCATTACTGGGGGATATATCAATTTATCTTCAATTGTCATATCCCTTATGAAACTTGCAGTGTAGGCTGCGAAGCTTATCTCTAACTAACTTTGTCTGTCTGTGTTTGTATAAGGACTTACTGGACTGTAAATAAAGATAGACGGTTTAAAATCAGTTCTGAGCCATTGTGGTATCCGCCTAGGGTAAATGGCAGACACCAGAGTTCGAATAAAGACTACGGCAGTGTGAACAGACGTGGACACCTTACTATAGAGAAGCTACGCTTCTCTAGCATTCACTAGACAAGAATCAACATCTATTTCAGTTGTCACTTTATTGAAGGGTTAAAGGATACTAAAGCTATATACAACAAACAATAGCTACATGGATAGGAATAAATGATCATAACATAAAAGCATTATAATACATATACAATAGTCAGTTTGGGCAATCATGATTCCCCATCCCTGGAGAGGGTGGGGGGAATTAAGAATACAGTTAACCATAATATAAATACATATGGATTAGGAATAAAGATAGTTAAAGATAAATCATACAGTAAAACATAGATAATTGCAATGGTTAGGTAGATGGCTATCCCTGTCTGGGGCAGGCAGGATAGCCCATGGAGCAGCACAATAGGTAGATAAGCATAGAGGGGTTGAGTGGTAGGTCTGGGTACTAAAGAGGGAAGGTTTGATGATTACTTGTGACAACAACAGTCTGTGTGGGGGTGATTCTATCAGGTGAGGGCAGGTTTAGATCCTTTATCCTCAGGGTTGAGGTGGTGCTGATAACTTGGTGGTTGAAGGGGAAGGTTCCGGTGCTTAAGATGGGAGAGGGAGGGGTAACACCCCTCCCTCCATTTGCAGGACAACTGAGAGATGAAACCAGTACCGTTATCTGACATATTTTCAGGTGGCTTTATAATTGTAGAATAACAGGATTTAGCTAGGTGCGTAGCATCACTATAATGTCCTGGTTTCTGCATGGTCCAGAGCTGCCGCATACCACACCATGCTGAAAATTATTCTTTTTACCTCTTTGTAAACAGATCTCTTAGATGCTAGGGGTATAACCGTTAGTACAGTAAAACAAGGATGCAACATCCATAAAAGAGAAGCACTGAAACGGTAGGACAAACGGACATTAACACTTGTATAGTGTTAGAACTGAATAATCAGAATATAAAAGTATAAGAGTCAAAGCAATTTGTAAGTAAATTAGTTGAAAAACTGCTTAATACAGGATAATGTTTATGGACATACTTACATTTTTAGGACTTGATTAAAGTGTTGCTTCGCTTATACTATTGTTGTCCCAGGAATCAGTATTCCAAAAATCAGATCAATCGGAAAATTTGTTGTTAAAAAGTTTTAAAAAATCAACATGTTTAAAATAGACGTACGGACTTTCTGGTAATGATTATAGAGTTGCTACTCTTTCTTAATCATACCTACAGAACTACTGCAGAAATCACCATGCAAAGTTTGAAATCGATAGGACAATTCTAACATGCCTAAATTAACGAAAAAAGCTATCCGTTACGGACGTACGGACAGACCGACCCTAATTATAGAAAACTTCGCCTTTAAAAATTGTTATGTCAGACAAACGTGAGAAACTTTTTTAAAATTATAAATTTAGGGTCCGATTTTATACAGAAGGATTATCCCAGTATGGCTTAACGAAACCAATTTATATCCGGTGTGGATCAAAATTGGCCTTCTGCCCCTTTAGGGCTAACAAAACTGGTTTTAATCTTGTTTTTATTTTATGATCATTTAGCTTTTTGTACTTTTTAAACTTGTATATTTTCAGTCTACTGGGTGTATTGTATATGTAATAGCAAACATCTGAAGAAATTGGGATGTACTTTGATGATAATGAATTAACAACTATCGATAGACAGATAAACATATTGATTATCAAATTACCTTTCAACTCATAATTATGGGGGGAAAGATGTACTTATAAGTCCATTGTTCCTTCCCTATATCCCCAAAAATGTTTAGATGTATAGATTGATAGGTAGATAGATATTTATTTAGATAGAAAATGTTTAAATGAGAATTTCTCTTATTCGAGAGGTGTCTATAGCTAATCAGCTGTAGATGGATAGATAGATGGATATATGTTTGGATAGAAAATGTTTGAATGAGAGGTGTCTACCAGCTAATCAGTTATAGAGTGATTGATAGATAGATGGATAGATAGATAGAAAATGTTTGAATGAGAGGTGTCTACAGTTAATCAGCTAATGGACAGGGGGAAATCAACATGTTTTGACGTGCATTCAATCCAGCAATCCTTGTACATAAAGTACCAGGACCTGTGTCCGGATGTATTGAAGGATCTTGCTAACCACTGAACCGATATGGTTCTCCTTTACAATGTAGCCTAACATAGGGGAGGGTAAAATAAAACTTTTGTTGGGGGTAGATGCATTCGCTATAGATAAATGGATGGGGAAATTAGTCTTTAATTTAGATTGCTATTTTGGACCTCATTCATTGGTAAGTTCTTTCATCAAGTATGAGGGAATGAGGGTAAGGAGGGTGGATAAGGAATGCCGTTATTTTAGCCAGTTGAAAGCATCACTCAGTAAATATAAATCTGGTGCAACATCCAAGTAATAATATATTGATTTAAGTATCTATTTTGTTGTTGTAGAATAAAAACATATATTTCTTTGTGTTGCTTGTATTTATTAACGTGTTACTCACAAATATTGGGATATTGTCTGAAAAGGAAATTTATAATTCAGACATGTTGGAATTGATCTATCAATGTTAAACCAATGGATGTAGAACAAACGCGGGTATTATGACAGAGGAAAATTTGTCGTCAATCTAGGTTGCTAACATTGACCTCATTTATTGGTCAGTTCGTTCATCCAACAGGGGGTGAGGGGATGGGATAAAGTGGGTGGATGAGGAGTTTCACTTTATTAGAGTACTTAAACATCTGGTGTTAGATCTAAGTAATAATATATCCATTTTTGGGATTGTCAGTAAAGAAATTTTTAAATCAGATATGTTAGAATTGATCTATCATTGTTAAACCTTACATAGTGATTACCTTAGCATTGAGGAACAAATTTGAAATGGAGGGAGGGAGGGGATATTAAACTGTAGATTACACTTGTACCCAAAGTTCATAACCACTTTTCATTTTTGTAGTTGAAAGATTAGTGGATTTCAAACATGTAGTGTCCAAACTTACCCACCATTAATTTTAATCCACAGAAGGGTAATTTTTGTAAATAATAAAAGGGATGTACATCAATTCATGGTTTATACTATTGTCTTATTCCATACGATCCCTAGTAGTTAAAACATGTTTTATATAAATTTTTAAATCATTATTCCTATAACAAAGGGAAGGCCTGACAAAACCGGATTTAATCTTATAATTTTTTTATTTTAATATCTGCGGAAAGCTGTATATAATGCGATAAATAACAATTCTTTATTCCTTTATTCTTGACTGACACAGACCTACTTTGATCTTGTAAAAATTAGCTGATAGATCTATTTTTTTCTTTTCTTTTCCAGGCATTTCAAGGATATTGAGATATAAGACAATGGACAATAAGTTGATATAAAGTACACCCACAATTATAATAAACAAAAGGCATCTTCTGAGATCTTAAGGGATAAGACAATGGTCAATAAATTGATGTAAATTACACCCACAATTATAATTAACAAAATTACCCCTATCTTACCTAATTTTATATAGTAAAACTGATATGTAGATGTTTTATTTTCTTTTTAAAGCATCTTCTTGGATCTTAAGGATAAGACAATGGTCAATAAATTGATTCAAAGTACACCCACAATTAAGATGACCAAAATTACCTTTTTCGTTGGATCACACATATCTACTTAAATCTAGTAAAAAAAAATTCTTTTCTTTACCAGGGATCAGACAATTAGTTGATGTAAAGTATAAATACAATTTTGATGAACAAAACCAACCCCATCTGTAAATAATGATTATAAAATTAGTAAAAATTTGCTGTTTTTTTTTCAGGCATCTTAAGGGTATAAGACCATGAACGATAAATTGATGCACATAACACCCCCAATTATGATAAACAAGATTACCCCTTTATTTAGATCAAAGTATGACACATATCCCGGTACAACATACAATTCAAGAAAACGATGTAATTCAGCTGTTTTTTGGGAGGTACATTAATGTATCATACATTGTCTTATCCATTTTGTCACCCTTTTTTGTATTTGAACAAGGATGACAACATCCATATAAGCGAAGCACTGAAACGGTAGGACAAACGGACACTAACACTTGTATAGTGTCAGATCTGAATAATCAGAATATAAAAGTATAAGAGTCGAAGCAAAATTGTAAGTAAAATTGTTGAAAAACTGCTTGATACAGAATAATGTTCATGGACAAACTTACATTTTTTGGACTTGATTATAGAGTTGCTTCGCTTATGATATTGTACTTTGTTGTTCCAGGAATCAGTATACCAAAAATCAGATCAATCGGATTATTAAATCACATAAAAATTTGTTGTTAAAAAAGTTAAAAAATCAATATGTTTAAAATGGACGTATGGACATTCTGGTAATGATTACGCTACGCTTTCGAAATCGTACCTAACTACTACAGGAATCACCATGCAAAGTTTGAAGTCAATAGGACAATTCTAACATGCCTAAATTTGCGAAAAAAGCTATCCGTTACGGACGGACGGACGTACGGACGGACCGACCCTAATTATAGAAAAGCTTCGCTTTTAAAAATGTTTCTCCTCTTTAAAGATAATAGAAAGAAAAGTCCTCTTTTTTGTCAAGTCTGACTTTAGAACAGTGCATTTAAAACGTTTTAACAAAACTGCAAAATAAAAGTCAAACATTTTCGATATTTTAGTTTAGGTTAAGTTTTGCTATTCTAGAAGAGAAAGGTGTAAGGGCAATCAAGAGTAGTATTAAAAGAATATATAATATACTTAGATATTATGACGGAGGAAAATCGTGGTCAATTTAGGCTTTTCACATGGACTCATTTATTGGTCAGTTCATTTATTTAGTAGGAGGGTAGGGATTTGGTAAAGACATTTATTTCATCTGCAGTCTTGTATAAGCAGTATTTATAGAAGGGATAATATAGGAATGAATGATATATAATGTGTATATAGATGTAGAAGGGAAGATATGATTGGGGGAGGGTTAGGGGGGGGGTTGTCGAGAGTAAGATAAATTGGTGGATTTTGACATAGAAGAATATTTGTTAGAATATTAATTTAGTACATAATACAGTGAGGTACAAAATGAAATATCCAAAAACATAGAATAGTTATTTATTGCATTGTATTATAGACAGCATCCATGGATATTAAAATCAAGTTTTTAGCCCTGAGGCTAAAAATTAATATTATGATGATTTTTATTTTAGTATTTATGAATATTGTCTGTATTACAAGCCTATACATAATTTTTCAGTATAGCTAGAAAAAAATTTATCAAATGTTTTTAAAATACAATGACTGAGTTACAATATTGATTTAGAAAATCAATAAGGCATCTTTGAATATAATTTAGGTCATTAATCCTTACCAGTCGGGCCCCTTGCCGCACCTTAATCAGTCGGGGGGGGGGGGGGGCGTTGAACGCCCCCCCTCATTATCTCAGTTCCTATTAGAGCTAGAGGGCTAAAATTTTTTGTGCAAGTCCCCTGTGTTATGGTGAATTTCCGACCTAAAGTAAGTCAAGGTCAATTTCCGCTTCCTTCACCCTTTTATTTAACAACCTTTGTTTTTAGCCTTTTTTACTTAAAAATTTCAAACGGCTGTAATTTTTTTATCTTTAAAGCTAGAAGAAAATTTTTTTTTGCAGAAATTGTTTATTTTATTTAAATTTTATTTTAAGTTTCAGTGGCCGCAGCTGTACTTGGCAGCTGGAGGATCAGGACCTGCAGAATCATACCTGGAACCTGAAATTGACTTGAACACCTGTATTTAATATGAGGATGTACTACTAGAGGATATTTTAGTATTTTGGTAAGATAAAATGCTTTGTTTAAATCAAAAACAAATTTTTGTTCTTTACCTGGATGACCCTGCCAGGTTTGCTGGCATTCAGTGCCCGCCAGGATGGAGATATTCAAAAAATGCCAACTCTCAGTTATGTGTCATACCCATACTTAAAAAGTCAAGCAGTTTGGGCTCTTTATCTTTCACACACAGAAAATGAGATAGAAAAAACCGGATGGGGGGGCGTTCAACGCCCCCCCCCCCCCCCGACCGTTAAGGGTTAAGCTTGTTTTGCTTGTAGAAAATAAACATGGTTGTTAAGATTCCAAAGACCTAGACACATTTTACTTTGTAAATCAAAGGAATAAAAAACTTGCAAGCATGAGGAAGCATAAGCCAAAATTTGACAAAAACAATCATTTAATATCATGACTTTATTTGGGATTTTCTACTGTAAAATATACATGATAATGAGCTGTACCGCCAAGATGATATGGTTCTCCTTTACAGTGTAGCTTCTTATAAGTTCTGGGAAGGTTTTTAGCTATTTAGGGGGAGTGTACCATCACACATCAAGGAATAAAAAAACTTTTTACATAACCCTAGAGTTCTCTAGAGGTGTAGCTGTCAGTACCAGATAAAGCAGCACTAAGTACTGTTTTAACACTAATAAAATAAAGGCTACATTCCTGCCTGCAATTCTAATATTTTATCCCTTGTCACCACACAAGATGGATGATAAATGGTCAAATTGAAGATAAAGGAATCCTCTCTCTCTCAAAACAGGTTATATCAATTTTCAAACTTGTGAGACAACTTTTTTCTAGAGTCAATGAGACATGTTTTTTTTCAACTAAAAGCAAATCTTTTAAAACATGAAATTCTATTTAAAAATTTTAAATTAGTATTGATAATATTAATATAAAACTATTTTTTTGTATCCAAGATTTACATATTGAATAATAATTTCTAGGATAATAAGGCAATATTTAATTAGATTATTAAGCAAAGAATATCTTGTTTACAATTATACATTGTTAGCAATTTTAAAATATTTAAATCCAGATTAAAATGTAAACTGTTTCATGTTGTTTTTCTATACTTGCTTTTGTTAATATCTAATTCTAATTTGTTGCACGTAGCAATTTTAAATATTCTTTGCCCAGTTCACAAATGACTTTTAAAGGTCGACTGATTTTTTTTGTAGGTCAACCTAAATAAGTACAACCCACAAATACTTTTAAAAAATTGGTCAACCTAAAGCTTCTATAGGTCAACCTAAAATTTCCAGAGGTTGACCTTTGTCTTTTGTGAACTGGGCTCTTGACTTTGTTGTTTGATGAATCTTAATTCTTAGCTCTATTGTTAAAACTATTATTTAAAAGGAGTGACATCACCATGAAATATTATCATCAAAATTTAGGCCACAAGCTCGTGTTCAAAATCTTAGTAAATTTATATAACTTTTCTTTATAATTTTTTAAGTTGTCACTAAGTTATCTTTGAAATAAAAATTAACATTTGAAAATATAAATAAAATATAAATTCACATTTATTTTAAAACCAGGATAAGTTGTTTGATTTCCAAACTATGACTAAGTATTCTTTATGTGTGCATGTAAAAAAACTTTCTAAAGTCCTGCAAGATAATAGTTTATAGCTTCTAGAGATCTCTATCCAATAAATTCTTAGTATAAAGGTGGATGAATCTTTTTGATCCCACCTCCAACCAGATTATTAGAGAGAAAATGAGTTACTTCTTGAAATAAATTCCATAACTATTGTAAATTTGCAGCAATTCACAATTAATTTAGTTTCTAAGAGTGTTTTGCTAAGAATGTTATGTTTGCCACATCAAACAGAATACACAGTGAATATCTTGTGAATAGCTGTCATTAAGACTCTGGCAAACATGCATACACACATATAATATGAATATGATGTATTATAGATGAATTATGTTTGGGGTTTGTATATATATAATGGAGTTTAATAGCTTATATGGCTAATGAATTTAAGCTATTTTTTGCATGATTTTGAAAGAGTATTTAAAAAAGTTTTACTGTATGTAAAATGTTAATGTACGGATAATAAAGTTAAGTAATTCATTTTTGTAATATTGCACACATCGGAATAGGCTTCATTATTATTCTGTTATTTTAGTGATCACATGGCAAAAAATGGTAACTTCTGCCATCTTTGTTTACAAAAGTGAGAGATAATTTTCATGATATATAGCCAGAATATTAGTAATACCCATTACAGCATAATATTACAAATATATGTATAAAATTCCAGAATCAAAGCTAGATTTACAATTTTGTAAAGTTCAAGAAGGGTAGAAAAATTAAAAAGTGTAAACACAAATTCTGTAGCAGTAGCTAGCCTAACCAATCTACCAATATTTTGTCTATTTGTTAAATTCTATAAATTCTCCAAAATGAACTTTCTATTTACAAGTGCATATGACAACATAAATCAAATGAAATTTCAATTTCAAGAGAACAGGAAAACATTTACAAAATGATTGTTTCAAGTACAACTGTAAAATCATATATAAAAATACTTATAATAAAGTAATATGACTTTAATAAAGTGTTTGTCTATCTATTCCAAAGGATCTTGCTAACTGCTGAACTGATAAAGTTCTCCGTTATAATTCAGCTACTCACAGGTCTTGGGAAGGTTTAATTTGGGGGAGTGTACCACCACCAACTGGGAGAAATTTTCCATAGAAAATAAGTCACTCCCAAAAATTTTTTGTTTATTTAAAAAAATAAATTCTAACATGGATTGGGTCAACTCTCCCTTCCCCTTCAAGGGACACTAGGGGCCTCTAGGGGCATAGCTGCAAGTAAGAAAATAAGAGATTAAGATATGAAAAAACAAAACAAAGATAATTGACTTATGGAATTGACCACCAGTCTAAGCATATCCATTTACTTGGATAGCAATGATTGTTTATTAATAGAAAGGTATATAAAATTTTCTTTGATAAATCAAAAAATCTTACAGTTATTTTTTAATAAAAAATTCATTCATATTTTTGTATTTGAAATTGGTATTATTATGACAATTTGGAACAAAAGTTAGATCAAATAATTGGTCGAAATACACATAGAAACATAAAATCTAAAATCAACAAATAGCAGAAAAAATAGTTATCAAACATAAACAATTGATTGGCTACACTCAAATGCATAGTTATGCATGACCATCCCAACGTCCTTGTTTTTTTTAGTGTTTTAGCTTTTGTTATTTTATATTGGGTTATCATACCACAGGTAAAGGCCATGCAGGGTTAATATTATCTTATATGTTTTAGATATATTACTTCATATATAATATATTAAACATCAAATCTACAAAAAATTTCATTTTGCAAATAATGATTAATTTCATGAGTAAGACAAAGTAAGGTATTACTTTTCAAATTAGTAAAGTATTTTCACTTTTTGTGTGATAATATATGCTCGGAAGAAATTTATTGTGTGTATTCTGTTAGAATTATAATTCCAGACTTTCAGAGAGACAGAGACTAGGTAGAAAGTGATAGAGTTAGAATTTCTAATTTCACAATAGTCATTTAGTGAATAGTGTCATGTACTTACTAGTAACTAGCATTATTAATTAGACTAGCAGCTAAAAAAAAATTTTAAGGGGGGGGAATTTTTTCTAGTAGCTATTTCTCTTGGAAGGATGGTGGTACCCTCCCCCAAAATAGTTATAAACCTTCATGGGACCTATGAGAAGTTACCTAGTTACCCGATTGGTTTGGAAGATCCTTCAGTACAGAAAACAAACAAACATCTGTTTACTTTATTATAAGGATTAATAGTAGGCTACTGATGAGGAACTCCCCTAATACCATCAGCAATCAACACCTAGGCAAACACCAAGATTAAGCCCATATAACAGACCTCACAAAAGCAACATAAGGTGAGTATATTTAATGGCTAGCTACGGCTAGCTCTTTTATCGTAAACAACACATATATGACTTCCACTAATACTAGGGAGGAAGCCTAATCTCTGTTTAACCCATTTCCTAACAATAGTATTATAGACAGCTTTCCATGGTTATTGAAATAAAAAAGGTAGCCCTGAGGGGCCTTGCAGGGTTTGGTTCTGAACCTATGAGTTTGCTATAAATAGATGAATTCTTTAGGAAAAAGTTAGCTTTCTTGAATTTAAATCCTTGAAAAAATTTAATCCTTGTATAACTTGAAGGCAGAAAATTAACAATGGTGTTTCTCTGCAATAGAATCCTTTTATAAGTTTGACGAATGTTGGGGTCAGAAGGACCATATAAAAACATTATGTACCTGCCTACTACTCTAGGGAATTATTAATCCGTGAAGTGAAATTTATTACGTTCTTTCAACAGAAGATATAATTGTTATTAAATTACTCACCTTTTTTATCTTTTCACAATAAAAAAAACTTATTTTACAAGGACAATAATTTTGAAAAAACCTCAATAGACGTTTACATTTACTTTATATGGCTAAAGTGATTTTGGTCCATTCCAAATATGGCATAAACCAATCATAAGACTTAAAATTAAAAGCCTGAAACCATCAGGAGACTTATGTAAATCTTACCTAAAATGAAGAACTCAATCTGTTTTCGAAATCTTAAGCTACTGATAAGATAACCCTGCTACTTTAAATTATAGGAAGAAAATATATATAAACATCCAATTAAAATTACTCTTTCTGTTTCTGATTAAAATTGTAAGTTTTAACAACCCAAGTTTAAAATCAACCAATCAAAATCAAATAAAAAGTACCCGAAGTTTCTGAGGCAACAGATAAGATGAATTGGTTATAAAACTTTGGGTACCAGTATATTATATTGTCCAATATCCCCTCCCTCCCTACCTGTGTTATTTGTACAATATATGATTTATTATCTAATAAACAAATAAAATATTGTCTGTAAAAATTTTTTGGAGTGAACACAAAACAACAATAATGGGTATAAAATATGTGGATATATTGACAATGTGTCGATAATTTAGGATTGGTCAGATTGATCTTTCGGTAGGCGTGGAGGGGATGGGATGAAGGAGTTGGCTGGGGGATATCTTTATTTTAGACAGCTGGAAATGTCACTTTATTAGAGTACATGAAAATCGGGTGTCAGATCCAAGTAATAATATATCCATCCTATCGATTTAAAACTTTATCTAATGAAGATTTCTAATATGATAAAGTAAAATCCTTTATTCATAGTTCATTTTTAAACATTGCCAACTGTTCTGTTAATTTGATTTTTGAAATTGTGATTTTTAGTACATTTAGGTCCAATCTTGTAGTTATGCTTTATGTCAACTTAATTCATATCATATATAACAGGAAGGGGTAACTTTGTTCATTATCATTGAGGATGTACATAAATTTATTGTCCATTGTCTTACTCTTTAAGTTCCCTGACATTTATACCTTGTGTAAAAAATATAAGAATTACAAGAAGTAAAAAAATATATTAGCACAGCAACTTTTATGATTTATTACATAACACTAAATTATCAGGGATCTAAAGGGATAAGACAATGGCCGATATATTGATGAAGATCCTAAAATTATCCTTTCCATAGATTACAATGAGTGGTTGATACGTTTAGACACTCAACTTAATAAAAAAATAAAATTTAAGTCCGTTAAGTTGGTAAGCCAACGAATAGTATAACGTTATTGTAAAACTTATGGGGACTAGTGTAAGAAACAGCACAATGTCTTCCCCCCCCCACCCCCCTAAAAAACAGCAACTTTTTAGTTTACTGTATTTTTTCTTGTATTTTTTTCATTAGAATATTTGCGTAAAGCTGTCTATAATACGATGCGATAATTATTTAATTAATTGTATAACAGTTCTTTTCCAATGTTATTACATAAACAAATATCAAATAACAATTAAAAGATTAAGGATGTTTGCGTGTGTGTGTGTGTGTCTGTCTGTCTGTCTGTATGTAAGTCTGATAAAAACTAAGTGATTACTGGGAAAAAAAAGAGTACTAGGGGAGCTTTTTTTTATCTCTGCTCCGCAAATGGGGTTAGGCATAAGGGAAAATCTATTGAAAAAAATAACAGGGTTGGGAGATTTTAATGCTCGATAGGCACTTTGATGGAAACCACCAAAACAATTTTAAATTGTTAGTTCCTCTAATTTTGTTCTTCTAAATCTGATTCTGACGTCAACAGCTGTTTGTATATTAACTTACCTAGAAAAAAATAAGTTTTAAATAGTTTTCTCGTATTCATTCGAATCCGGTGGATATGAACCGGTTCTCATCCATACGAAAAAACTATGTCTAGCATCGTTTTATAAACCGCTTTCTACGAATATAAAAATGTACAATTATAAGATTAAAACCAGTTTTTTTAGCCTGTGCCTACGGCACCTGGGGTCTAAAAAACTGGTTTTAATCTTATAATTGTACATTCTATATCCACGGAAAGCCGTTTATAATACGACGCGAGAAATAACTATTATTGAAAGTCTTTAAATTGTCAAAAATTTTATAATTTTTCTTAATTGATACATTATTTTTTGAATTTTAAACCAGATTTTGATGTAATCCAACAAAGTTATTATTTTAGCTGGCTAAAATAACGATACCCCACATCCACCACCTTCATCTCTTTATGAACGAACTTACCAATAAATTAGGTTCATATTGGCAACCTAATTTAAAGACAAATTTTCTCCTGTCTATATCTTCTGTAATCTAAAATTATCTGTTGTAAATACAACTTTGGGGTACTGGTGTAATTTACAGTCCAATATCCCATTCCCCTCCCTTCCTTTGGTTCTAATGATTATGTAAGTTTTTATTGCATCAAAATAAAGTGGCGATGGCTTACATATTACTAACACATCTACAGTCTGATGTCGATAATTTGATATAGACAATACGTCCAAAATTTTTGTCAATTCAGTTTGCTAATATGGATCTCATTCATAGAGTGGGAGTTATTATTATTTTAGCTAGCTGCGACCTTTACTTTAAGCAGAGTACATGAAAATCTGGTGCAACATCCAAGTAATAATATATTATTTTGGCGATATAATGCCAGCAATAAAGTTGAACAGATACAATTATGTGAACTGATTGCTAAATTACTTCAAAAACTTTTTTATCAAATTTCTCTTTTAAAAACTTTGGAAACATTTTAATCAAAATGAATCTTCTTTTAAAAATTTCTTTAGGAGAGAAGCAACTCTTTAAATATTTATTGTCTTTATATATATCCTATTATATAATGTAGTACGGTAGTTTGTCTGCAGCTTAAGATCTCACTAGCCACTGAGCCGATTGGCTCCTCCATTGTAGAGAAACTTCAGAAGAGGAAGTCTTGGAATGGTTTTAGGCTTTTTTCTTATTCCTTTGAAATAAAGAGCTCCCAAAGGCTAAGGGTGCAGCCGCTAGTATATCCTATAATATAAAGTAATACGTCATTTTTTGTCTGCAAAGAATCTCGCTAACCGCTGAACCGATATAGTTCTCCTTTACAGTAAAGATTCTTAGGAATCCACATGAATAGTTTATAACTATTTTAGGTGAGGGTATCTCCAACATCCTGAGATAAATCACCCTACAGGCCTCTAGGGGCGTAGCCGCTAGTTTTCAATAATGCATTCAATATATTCATTTTTAAATAATTGAATACTCTTTATTGATGTCAAATATATTAAATTTTCTTAAAATAACAAGGATGACAATATTCATGTATAGTGCTATACTTGAAATAAAAAGGAAGGGGACGTTGGGTTGAAAATTTAACGGGTTCCCAAAGTTTTATATCCACGGTCACTCTTTAAAAAATTGGGGACTCTTAGTAGTTCTTAGTTGGATGGTACAAACTAGCAGTGTCTAAACTTTTCAACCAATGGTGTTTATTATAAATAATTATGTGGATGATTAACTGATGTACATCCCCTGTGATGATATACAAAATACCCCTTAAAATTAATGTTGAAAAAGTTAAAAAAGGTACCCAAAGTTTTTAGGTTTTGTATAGAAAATATTTCAATAAAACTTTGGGTACTATTCTTATTTATTGGGTATTAGTTATAAAGAAGTTTCACTTATATATAAAATGTTAGGTTTTAAAATCTTGAAAATTTTGATGTTTTTCCTTGGAATAAATAAATATCTAAATTGATGCTTCATTAACTGCTTACATTAACAGAAATCTAAAGGGATAAGACAATGGTTGATAAATTGATTTACATCCTTATGACTAAAATTACCCCTTCTGTAGATTACTGTTAAAGGCTCAAACGTTTGAACACTTAACTTAATGTACCAACTAATCAAAGTCCCCAAAGTTATTAAGCTAACTAATAAGAAAACGACATTATAAAACTTTGGGGACTAGTGAAATAAACAGCCCAATATCCCATACCTCCCTGTTGCATTAATCCTAAAATTTACAAGGATGACAACATCCAAAACAGCAAAATGGTCGACTTACTTAGAACTTTGCTCTAATGCATAAGTTTTACCTTTATAAACTAAACTATATGCTATATGTTTCACAAGCGGCTTCGACCCTTGCATCTAGGGGCTCTATATTCGAATGGAAGGGCAGAAAAATAGCCTAGGACCATCTTTGGAATTTAAAAAGCCTCACTGTAATGGAGAACCATATCGGTGCAGCGGTTAGCGAGATTTTTCGCTAAAGACAAAAAAAAAGCTTACTACTTTACATAATAGAATTAAACCTAGGTATCTTAAGTAATACTTCCTAGAGACAACGAACGCTTCTAAAACTTTTGGGGACCATCATAATATACATTCCAATGTCCACTCCCGGGAAGGAATAATTCTATGTATCACCATAGGGGATGTACATCAATTTATCGGCCACTGTCTTATCCCTTTATATCCCTGTATAAGTTTAAAGGTTCAATAAACCAAATCAGACAACAACCAATTTGATTATAATTCATCTGTTTGGATTAGAAAATAAAATTTCAACATTTGAGCACAATAAATAAGGTAGGGACTATAAAAACCCAGGAAAAAGGGGACAATATGCTGTTTTTCACACTAGTCCCCAAAGTTTTATAATAACGTTTTCTTATTCGTTTGCTTAGCAACTATCTATGGGGACTTATTAAATATTTATTACTTGGTTTATCAATTTGAGTGTTCAAACGTTTCAACCACTAATTGTAATCTACAAAAGGGGTATTTTGTTTTTCATCATTTCGAATGTACATCGATTTATGGGCCATTGTCTTTATATTCCTGTATAAGTTTAAAGGTTTATTAAACCAAATCAGACAACCAATTTGATTATTCATCTGTTTGGATAAGAACATGAAAATTCGAACACAGTAATAGTGTTTGACTGATTATGACGTAACAAAAAAATTAGCCAATGAGAGGCCGTTATTGACCAATGGTAAAATTTATAGTGGCCTCTCATTGGCTACTTTTTTTTGTTACGTCATAATCAGTCAGACACTATTACTGTGTTCTGAAAATTCACCATTTGAGGACAATTTATAAGATAGGGACATTGGGGACTGTAAAGTAGCGTGGTACCCAAATTATAATAACCACACTTTATAAGTTTGTCCAAAATATTACTGCTTAAACTTTTTAACTAGTAGTTTTTTAACAAAACAGGTAATTTTGTTCGAGTTAACAAACTGTATAGTACATAAAGAGTAGCTTAGGAAGTAAGTACATAGATTGAAATATAAAATTACCCACATTAATTTCAATTTCAAATGACAAGGCTAAATTACAGCTAATTATTTACATAATGAACCAACCAATCAAAATTCAATAAAACTCGCCGAGCAAGATAATGCTTTTATAAAACTTTGGGGACTAACGTAATTAACATTCCTATGTCCCCTTCTTCTCTATAAGGATGTAGATTTAAAATAAAAATTACCCACATTAATTTCAATTTCAAATGACAACGCTAAATTACAGCTAATTATCCATACAATATACTTTTAGGAAATTTGATGACAGTAATATTTTTGTATGACATAAGTATTATATTTATCAGATTTTTGAAGTAATGATTCCTGGGACAACAAGGTACAAGCTTATAAGTAAAGTACCTTTATAATAAAGTAAATATGTCCAAAAACAGTTTTCTGTATTCAATTGATATTGTAGGAAATATATTTAAGTTTATATTCTACTTTTATTAAGTTCTGACAATTATACAAGTGTTATTGTTTGTTTGTCCATATTTTCTGTTTTTAGAACTTTGCTTTTATGGATGTTGTCCTCCTTGTTTTTCAAAGAAGTTACTAATGACAATAAGAAGTTTAAACACACATACACACACACACACACACATTCACACACACATAAACACCCACACTAGAGAAGGAGGGGACATTAGGCTGTTTATTACACTAGTCCCCAAAGTTGTATAATAACGTTTTCTTATTCTTTGGCTTCACAACTTTGAGGACCTTAATTAATATTGATTGGTTGGTGCATTAAGTTGAGTGTCCAAACGATTCAAAGACTAATTGTCATCTACAGAACGGGTAATTTTGTGTATCAATAGAAGGGGTGTAAATTAATTTATTGGCCATTGTCTTATCCCTTTAGATCCCTGAATACACATATACACACAGAGACATACATACACACACACACACACACACAAAATTGTTATGTTTAGGGTAATTTGATTATCATGTTTGCAAAGAATTAATGGATTTGTCTATCTGTCTATCTATCTTGTTGTTTGTCTGTATGTATGTCTATCTATCTAGATATCTGTATGTCTATCTATATATCTAGATGTCTGTCTGTATGTATGTCTATTTTATTTCTGTCTTTGTGTCCATCTATATGTCTATCTATCTATTTATGAATTAATGCCAAGAATTAATGGATTTGTCTATATATCTATCTATCTGTCTGTCTGTATGTCTATCTTTCTATCTACATATACATATCAAAGAATTACTAAATTTATCTTTATATCTTTCTGATAACCCCTTTTGTAAATTTTCAAAAATTTTGAAGCCAACGAATAAGGCAACCTGGTCATAAACTTTCGGTACTTTTTTACGGTCCAATGTCTTCTCCCTCCCTGGTAAAATAATTCCCTTCTTACAATTAAGATTCTTTTGTTATATAGAAATAATAAAACAAACAATGACTTTCATATTTTGAGTGACTAGAGCCTAGTTCACAAAAGACATCGGTCAACCTCTGGAAATTTTAGGTCGACCTAAAGAAGCTTTAGGTTGACCGATTTTATGAAGGCATTTGTTAGTTGTACTTGTTTAGGTTGACCTACAGAATAAATCAGTCGACCTTTAAAATTTTTTTGTGAACTGGGCATAGGCTACTCTAGAATTAAAAGAATGACGCCAAAGCTTGTTATTTTTGAGCAGGGGATTTTATATGTTCGGTGGGGAGGGGGGGGGGTTAACCCCTTCATTCATCTATTTAGAGATAACGCGTGAAGAACAATTGGTGATAAAAAATTTCAAACTAATTATCTCCAGAAAACTGCAGTCTATTTTAAATAACAGCCGAATAATAACTTTACCTTTATAGTCTAACAAAGCTTTGTAAAGTGTCTCAAAAGATCAGCCGTGTGACGTCATAAAAATTAAGGAAGAGATGAATTTGTATGACGTCACACGGCTGATCTTTGCCAAAGAATAATTAGGTTTCATGAGTGCCAAAAATCTTTTATTAATGGATACATTAATACTTATATCTTACATCAGATTATCATGTACTCGAATAAAGGGTAACTTGTTACTGGCTAAAACACTAATCCAACTATTTACCCCTTCTCCTCCCCTCCTTCTGGATGAACGAACTGACCAATAAATGATCTTCATGTTGGCAACCTAAATTGACGACAAATTTTCCCCTGCCAATATTTATAGATAAATGAAGGTAAATTTGATCAATCTCCCTAAAATAATATATACAACAAAGTAAAGTACAGAAAAATCAAAGCCGTGTCCTGGTCCTGGAAAGGTTTTTAACTATTTTTGTGGGAGGGTACCACCACCCACCCAAGAGAAATCTCACATAGAAAAAAATAATATGTTGACTAAATATTAATATCAAACAGACGTATAGACATATACAAACTAATTATAGAATAGCATGGCTACTACTAAAAGAAAGTTTCTGAACACAATTATATATAATATGTTGGCCAACTTTTAATTGATGGGACAAACAGACGTACAGACATACAAACTAATTATAGAATAGCTTTGCTACTACTAAAAGAAAGTTTCTAAAACACAATTATATATAATATGTTGGCCAACTATTAATCGGTAGGACAAACGGACGTACAGACATACAAACCTAATTATTTAATAGCTCCGCTACTACTAAAAGGAAGTTTCTAAACACAATTATATGAAATATGTTGATTAACTGTTCAATTTTAGATCAAACAGACGTACAGACATATACAGGCTAATTATAGAATAGCTTCGCTACAACTAAAATGAAGTTTGTAACAAATTGGTAGGACAAACGGACGTACAGACATACAAACTAATTATAGAATAGCATGGCTACTACTAAAAGGAAGTTTCTAAACACAATTATATATAATATGTTGGCCAACTATACAGTTGATAGGTCAGACAGACGTACAGACATACAAACTAATTATAGAATAGCTACGCTACTACTAAAATAAAGTTTCTAAACACAATTATATATAATATGTTGGCCAACTGTTACTTGATAGATCAAACAGACGTACAGACACACAAACTAATTATAGAATAGCTTTGCTACTACTAAAAGAAAGTTTCTTAACACAATTATATATAATATGTTGATTAACTATTAATTGGAAGATCAAACGGACGTACGTACAGACATACAAATAATTATAGAATAGCTTCGCTACTTCCAAAAGGAAGTTTCTAAACACAATTATATATAATATGTTGGCCAACTATTAATTGATAGGACAAACAGACGTACAGACATACAAACTAATTATAGAATAGCTTTGCTACCACAAAGAGGATGTTTCTAAACAATTGGTAGATCAAACAGACGTACAGACACACAAACTAATTATAGAATAGCTTTGCTACTACTAAAATAAAGTTTCTAAACACAATATATATAATATGTTGGCCAACTGTTAATGCTTGATATCATTAATGGTAAATCTTTTTCTTTATACATATATTTTTTTTCATTAAGTATCTATTATGATAAAACTAGCTGCTACGCCCCTAGCGATACTTAAAATGTTTTCTTTTAAAATGAAGATCAGCTGTTTCTTATTCATGTCTTTGGGCCCTGATGACCCTTTTAAAATAGTTTCTGGTATTTTTTGAGGATTTTTCTTAAAATTGTTATAAAGACCAATGTTAGCCCCAAGGGGCTGAAGTCTTTGGTCTAACATGACTTGTATTAATTTTGTGATTTTTAATTTCGTGGAAAAGAGGCTATATTACGAAATGAAACATAATTTTTTAGTATGGCTAAGAACCAGCTCTAATCGTAATACTAATTTTCTTCAATTTGTGTATCTTTGAATTTAACAAAAAATTTGACTAAATTATACAATTTGACACCAAAAGGAACTGTGTCTGTCTGTTCCTAAGGACCTCGTTAACTGTGAATCGATTTGGTTCTCCTTTACAATGTATCTTCTCATAGGCCCTGCAAAGTTTATAAATACTTTGGGGGGAAAAGCTCCCCCGCCCCCCCCCCAAAAAAAAAAGGTTTAACCTTGTAATTTTTCATTTTAATATCCACGGAAAGCTGTCTTTTATACAATATGAATTATAGTTATTATCATACTAGAAGGTGTATATTAAGTTATCTTGTTATCCTAATAAAGATAAGGAATAAAGCCTTGAAAACAGACGGAATACATTCATAAGAATATGCCTGTACTGTTAACCCCAACCACTTATTTGAAAATAATATAACAAGTATGACAACTTCATAAAAGCGAAGCTCTGATACGGTAGGACAAAAGAACAATAACACTTATATAGTGTCAGAACTGAATAATCAGAATATAAATGTCCTAAAGTCGAAGCAAAATTATGAGTAAATTTGTTGAAAAACTTCTTGATAAAGGATAATGTTTTCGGACATATGTACATTTTTAGGACTTGATTATAGAGTTGCTCTGCTTATAATATTCTACTTTGTTGTCCCAGGAATCAATATTCCAAAAATCAGAACAATCGGAAATTAGATCACTTAAAAAATTGTTGTTAAAAAAAGTAAAAAATCGACATGTTTAAAATTGACGTACAGGCATTCTGGTAATGATTATAGAGTTGCTACGCTTTCTAAATCGTACCTAACTACCACAGGAATCTAAAGGAATCATCATGCTTAGTTTGAAATCGATATGACAATTCTAACATGTCCAAATTTACGAAAAATTAGATGTACGGACGTTTAGACATACTCTAACTATAGAAAAGCATTGCTTTTAAAAATAAGAGAGAGTAAACTTTTCCTATGTCTAATCCGGTGAAGCTTATACCTACGGTTTCCTAACCTTGTGGGGATACCATTTACCCAATATAACCTAACCTATCACACCTTTCCAACCCTTATTTTTAATTTATTCTAAAACTAAGGGAAGTGTTCAGCAAAGTACTTAATATGAATGCTCCAAGTAGGTTAATAATCTTTTTTGTTTCCTATTTACTTAACTCTGTTAATTGACTTTGTCACATAAATATACAATTTGTAAGTCAGGGATGGAGAGGACATTGTGCTGTTTATTACATTAGTCCCCAAAGTTTTTTAATAACGTTAGTTGGCATATAAAGCTGAGTGTCCAACCATTTCAACCACTTTATGTAATCTTTTTTATTTCCTATAGTACCCAAAGTTTAATGATAACATCTCATTATTCGATAGCTTAACAACCTTGGGAACTTTTGAATTTTGATTAGTTGGTTCATTAAGTTGAGTGTCTAACCATTTCAACCACTAATTGTAATCTTTTTTGCTTCTTATTTACTCAACTCTATTAATTGACTTTGTCACATCAGTATAGAATTTGTAAGTCAGGTATCTAAAGGGATAAGACAATGGCCGATAAATTAATATTCATCCCCAATCATGAAACACAAAATTATCCCTGTATATTTCATGTATTGGTTGAAAATTTAGACCCAACTTAAAGTTGTTGAGGTAATGAAAAAGAAAACGTTATTATAAAACTTTGGGGACTAGTATAACCAACACCCAAACATCCCCTCCCTCCCTTTTTTGTAAATATAATGACTTGTAAGTATGTTTATTACTCCTAATTATATAATAAATGCACTGTAAACATTTATTTATATTTAAAATAAAATCTAGTAGAAGGCAAAAAGTAACTTAATTCTATGGTAAGCTTTTCCATGCTATTTTAAATATATCCCAGTATATATTTTTCAATTGGTTGGTCGTTTGAGTTGATCGTCCAACCGTTTCAACCACCAATTGGTAATCTACATTAGGGATAAATTTGTGTATCATCATTAAGGATGTACATCAATTTATCGGCCATTGTCTTATCCCTTTAGATCCTTGTGTAGTATAATTCTTAATTCACATCTATAATATGAAAAGTAAACAATGTTGTATTTATATTAATAGAGTTTACATTAAACACCTTAAACAAATACTAGATAGATGGACAGATAGATTTATCAGTGCTTTCCCTTAAAGTTACTTGCGAGCACATACCCCCCTTCTAATCTATCAAATAAATAATAAATTTGGGGTTTATCGCATACCCAACCCTGTATAATATACAGTGTATATTGTACCCACTATAACCTAACCTAATTATATAAAAAATGTACTGTAAACATTTATTTATATCAAAAATAAAATCAATTGATTGGTTAATTCATTTAGTTGAGGGTCCAATTGTTTCAATTACTATTTTGCATCTACAAAAGGGTTAATTTTGTGCATCATCATTAGTGAAATATATCAGTTTATCATCCATTGTCTTATCCCTTTAGATTCCTGATTAAACATATGTATTAATAAAAAGTAAAGCTTCTTCAAAATATAAGTTTATCTAAATGTTTATACATAATGTATTGATAACAAGGATGACAACATCCAAAGGTAACGAAGCACAAAAAATCATGGATGGGAATATGGAAAAGGAGATATTTTAAAAAAAGAAGATGATTAAAATACCTCAACAGATTATGACGTCATACGATAAAATAACCAATGAGAGGCCAGTATAAATTTTACCATTGGTCAATTACAGTGTATACTGGCATCTCATTGGCTATTCTATCGTATGATGTCATAATTTGTTGTGGGATTTTTTTTATATCAAAAATCAAAGAATCAAGAAACCTTTTTCACAGACTGACGAACAAAGAAAATTACATACTGTATAGTCATTGGTACAGTGAATCTTCATAAAAAAAAGTCAGCTGTCTATCTTTAATGGACAGAAAAATTAAATGATAGAGTAGCCTCGCTACTATTAAAAAGCAATGCCTTCTAATATCATATAAGTTTATCTATTATCTAATGTTTATACTTGATTAACCCTTTTCAATATTATTGATTGAATGATGATTCCTAGAATGATAAATGATTACCTCTTAACTTTTCATTCTTCCTGGCTTATAGCTAATTTATCTATCTATATATCTGCCTTTATATCTATCTTTCTATCTAAATCAATTATTATTGATTATTATACAACTTTGCATTATGTAGTATATTAATTTTCATAAGCTTTAGTAAAAATCTTTAAAAGCTTTAAAAACGACCTTTTTGCAGATTTTAAAAAGTTTGTACTAGGGTTGGGCCGGATATTTTTTTGGTCGGATACCGGATATCCGGCCAACGCCGGTATCCGGCAAATATCCAGTTATCCGGCCAAATTACTGGATATCCGGCCGGATAACCGGCCAAATTACTACATATTAAAGTATCAAAAAAGGATATAGTCCCTTTTGTGGCAATGCACCTTAAGGGGCGATTCGTTGTATTTTTAAAATTGCTTTTAATAGGTTATTTTAGGTTAGGTTAGGTTATATTTGTTAGGCGATTGCCCCGCAGGGTTATGCAATTGGCCCCGCAAGGTTAGAGTCCCCCGCAAGGGGCTAGAAGTAGGAGGAAAGCTACTGTGAAAATACGAATAATCGCTCCTTAAGGGGCGTTGCCACGAAAGGGACAATACCCGCAAAAAAATC
Organism: Acartia tonsa; assembly: GCF_053477335.1. NCBI lineage: Eukaryota > Metazoa > Arthropoda > Copepoda > Calanoida > Acartiidae > Acartia > Acartia tonsa. Next base: position 47,841,771 of record NC_137271.1, read on the forward strand.
TCTTTATAAACTGGTGTTTTATATTATACTAGCGGCTGCGTCCCTAGTATCTAGGGATATTAGAAGGGACATGAAAGTGCAGAAAAATAACTTAAACTTTTACAACAACTTTTTTATAAAAATTAAACAGCCTAAAACCACCCTGGGACCTATAAGAATCTTCACTCTAAAGGAGAACCATATCAGTTCAGTGGTTAGCGAGATCCTTCGCTACAGACAAAAAAAGCTTACTACTTTATGTATTCCACCAATAAATAGTTAAAAAATTAAATGTGTTTAATAGCAAATAAATCTAATTAACTATTACTACCCTCAATCTGTAATATCAACCCCTAACAGTTGGAGGATTGGCGGGGAGGTGGCGTTGAATGCCTGCCCCCCCCCCCCCTCTGTTTTTTCTATCCCATTTTCTGTGTATAAAAGGTAGAGGGCTATAACTAAGTGACTTTCGAAATATGGGTATGACACATAACTGAGAGTTGAAATTTTTTTAATACCTCCTTCCTGGCGGGCACAGGATGCTAGGATATGTAATATAGGTGTTCAAGTCGATTTCAGGTTCCAGGTATAATCCTGCAAGTCCTGAACCTCCAGGTCTCCTGAAACCTTTAAACGGTTCCTGTGACCGCAAATTTTTACTTGAATATTTCAAATTTTAGACTTAGGCTTTTTTTATACATCTTCATGACATATTACAATTTCATAAAATCCGTTGCCGTTTACCTGCCAACCGTCAGTTTGCGGCTGGCAGCTGCCAAGTACTGCTGCCACCGCCAAAATTTATGTTTTGAGATTTCTAATATAAAATTTACATAAAGATAAACATATTCAGAAAAAATTGTTCTTCTAGCTTCAATAATAAGAAAATTACAGCCATTTAAGATTTAAAAAAAAAAACAGTGATTTTTGTTGTAAAATATTAAAGGTTATATTGCCGGATATCCGGCCAGATAGTTTCAATATCCGGTATCCGACCGGATATTGAAAATGGCCGGATATCCGGCCCAACCCTAGTTTGTACTATCTCAATTTTAAAGATTTTCACAAAATTTGAATTCTAGTGTGTCAATATAAACCTGAATACCGGATATCCAGCATTATAAAACAGCCGGATATCTGTATCCGTCCAATCCGGCCCAACCCTATTATAAATGTATGAAATTTGGCAATTTTTACTTTGGAAAATTACTTGCTTCACATTTGTCCATATGTTATAATTGAAACTGCCCCCATTTTTTTGGTAAATTTCAGGTTTATATCGACACACTAGAATTTAAATTTTGTACAAATATTTAAAATTGAGATGGTACAAGAGCTTTAAAAACAGGTCTTTTTGAAAATTTTAAAAACTTTGCAGTGCTTGTATCATCGCAAATTTTGGATTACAGAAAAACTATTTTGCATAAATCAACCATATTATGGCTAGGGCAAAAATTTTAACAAAATTTTTCTAAAACGGGACGGGTACTATCTATCTATCAATCTATAAATTTGCAAAGAAAGTTGATATTTTGTTTCACCTCGTAATTGACAGAGCTAAGATCATATTACTATCATATTGTGGTTCTTATTCGATATAATCTCAGGGGCCTTAAGGGTAAGACAATGAACAATAAATTGACATAATAAACACACTCAGTTAATTTTAAAAAAATATTTGGTTGAAACATTAATTGTTTATTTATTAACCAATCCAAATTTAAGAAAAGTACCCATAGTTTTTTAAAGACGTTAAAAAAACCGTTGGGTACTTTTAATAAATTTAGATCTTATTGGATGTATTTTCATAGGCCTTAAGGGATAAGATAATGGACAATAAATTGACATACTAAACCCATTCTGTACATTAAAAATATTTGGTTGAAACATTAACTAGTTTTTTTAATTAAACACTCCAAAATCAATAAAAGTACCCATAGTTAAGTAATGGGTACCCAAAATTTTGTTCTAACGTGGTTTTATTTAAAACTTTCTCTTGGTAGGGTGATGGTACCCTCCCCTAAAATAATTATAAACCTTTCCAGGACCTAACAGATGCTACATTGTAAAGAGAACCATATCGGTTCAATGGTTAGCGAGATCCGATCCCTTTCCCATTTTTGTAAATCCAAAAGGTAAACCAGGAGGATTTAGGTTTGTCAAGCAAGGAAAAAGGGGTTATAACCTACAAGTGATAAGAAAGTTATACAAGGATGACAACATCCATAGAGCAAATCTCTGAAACAGTAGGACAAATGAACGTTAACAATTGTAAAGTATCAAAACAGAATATACGAAATATAAATATACAAGTCTTGACAAAATTATTTGTAAATTTGTTGCAAAACTTCTTAAATACAGAATACTGTTTAAGGACGTACTGACATTTTTAGGACTTGATTATAGAGATGTTTGCTCATAAATTGTACATTATTGTAATAGGAATCAGTACTCCAAAAAACAGATCAATCACAAGTCAGGGCTTGTGAATAGATAAAACTTTGGGTACCATCCGAATCAAGATTAAATAAAAGTACCCAAAGTTATTAGGCAAATCAATGAGAGAACGTGTTGATAAAAATTAGGTAACTATTGGGTAATAGTTCGGCCAGTGTACCCTTCCTGTCACTGAGTAGGATAAAACTTTGGGTACAAGTATAATCTACAAACTCTCATAGCAGGATTCAGGAAACAATACCCAACCCAAACCTCACACTGAGAAAGATGATTTTCATCAATAAAACTTTGGGTACCAGTATAAGTTGCTTCCCCTTCCCTCCCAGCAGATCTTATCCCGCGCTGTGTAAGATAATTTGCATTAATAAAACTTTGGGTACTAGTTTAATTTTCTATCCATATCCCCTCTTTCAAAGAATAATTTAGTAAACAATACTCAACCAAATTGCCCAACAGAACATCCAATATAACTTTGGGTACCAATCGATTAAATAAAAGTACCCAAAGATTTAGTAAACAATAACCAACCCAAACCCCACACTAAGTCGCAGCAATTTGCATCAAAGGCTTTCTTAAAATCGAGTTTGCATTTATTTTTTTTCCAAAGCTACTTTTTTCTCAAACATAAATTTAACTTTTTTTTGATTTTTTAAACTTTTAATTTTGTTATTAAAAGTTAAATTTGATTCTATTCTTGGACTGGATGTAGAAAATACGTGGATATTATCACAGGGGGAAAATGCTCGTCAATTTAGGTTGATAACATAAAAATCATTTATTAGCCAGTTCGTTCATCCAGTGGAGAGGAGGGGAGAGGGTGTGATAAAGGGGGAATCGTTATTTTAGCCAGCTACAAGGTTTACTTTATTACAGTACATGATAATCTGGTGTAAGATCAAAGTCATAATAAATCCATTATTCTTGAAGTGTAAAGATTTTTAAATTTTCAAAGTTAATAATTAATAAGTTAAATTTTATGGATTTTTTAGTTTGAAGAAAAATATCTCTGAAACTGCTGGTCGGAATGGATGGTACTTTCATGGAAGCATTGTATAAGTCCAGAGGTATTTTTAGGCTATTTTTATGATGGGTTTAGGCTATTTTTTTTAGCTATTTACTACCCTTTAATACAGAGCCCACAGAAGTTTTTAAGTCAAAGAATTAAATTACGTGATTTTAAAACTGGGGGAACGACTGAAATTTACAGTCCATTGTCCCCTACAACTCTGCATTTTCTTAATGTTGTCATCTTTGTTTGAATAACAAGGATGACAACATCCATAAAAGCAAAGCTCTAAAAATCATGGAATTGACAAGCTGACACAGCAAATATTCGTTTCTCATAACAATTTTAAAAAAGGGAAAAAATAACTAAACCCTATTTAATAAAGTTTACATCTTTTGAAGCATAACCGACAGACAGTCTGACAAAACAATGTATTGAATCTATAGTAGACGTATATACAGAAAACTTCCGCCCTCCCTTTTCCAAGTACCTTTTTCTTCTGCTAGCAAATCATTTTCTGCTACTTGGCTGTGTAAATATTCCCAACACTACTAGTCTATTTTCAAAGACCCAATTGAGAGTCAGCACAAAGTCCTTTGAATGGGGAAATACATTTATTTATCACCTTCCCACTCTAGTGTCTTACTCTGATGATTAGAATAAAAGTAGAAATCTTCACTAAAAAATTTTAGCTGTCTAACTTTAATAGAAGCAAAAAAATCACATTGTTACGGAGTGAAGGACGGACTGACAAAGGAAGTTATAGAGTAGCTTCGCTGCAAAAAAAGTTTACTCTGAACCTGTCTGAACAATGTTAAAGTAAGTAGAAAAAAATCCTTCTTTGCAATTAAACTTTCAACTTTTCTGAAGACGAAGAAAGTCCCTCAAAAAAAATTCTGACGTCATAAAAATAAGGGATGAAGAGAGGAGGAGTGGGAAAGAAAACCCCTAAACAAGAGATGGATAATCCCTTATTTTTTATGACGACCAATTGAGCGACTTTCTTCGTCTTCCACGTTTCTTGGCGAAGCGTACAGAAGGGGGGTACAGCTAGTGGTTAAAACGTTTGGACACTTAACTAAATGAACCAACCAATTAAAGTTTAATAAAAGTCCCCAAAGTTGTAGAGCCAACGAATTAGAAAACGTTATTATTAAACTTTGGGGACTAGTGTGACAAAGTCCCTAAAGTTGAAAAAGTGTGCATATGGATGGGGGAGGGGGGTTATCCACCCCTCTGACAACCTTAAATAATTGTATCTCTACGGCCAATAAACTCTTTATTTTACCCATCCCACCCTAAAATAAAAAGCTTGGGCGTCTCTTTAGTATGACAACATTCTTAAGTAGAGCTTTTAAGGAGGGATGGCTGTTTAATACGCTAGTCCCCAAAGTTTTAAAACAATGTTTTCTTATTCGTTAGGTTAACAACTTTGGGGATTTTTAATGAGCTCTGATTGGAGGTTCATTAAGTTGAGTAATTTTGTGTATCATCATTGGGGAGGTACATCAATATATAGGCCAATGTCTTATCCTGGATATTTGTCTGTTCGTCTGTTAGTAAGTAAAGCTAATAAAGTGGAAATATTTAATAAAAGAAAATTAAAGTTGATTACTATATATAAAGTTAATATGATATATTTATAACAAGGATGACAACATTTTTAAGTAGCAAAGCCTAACAATTCAACCTTTTACAACTGGAGTGGTTGGGGGTTTGTAAATTTCATGGTACCCAAAAACAGACAGACAGACAGACAGATGGACAGACGGACACTCGGACAGACAGATAGACAGACAGACAGACACACACACAAACATACAAACATACAGACAAACAGACAAACAGACAAACAGACAGACGGATAGACACACAGAAAGACAGACAGACAGACAGACGGACAGCCAGACGGACGGACAGACAGACAGATAGACAAACGGACAGACAGACAGACAGACGGATTGATGAACATACAGAAGGACAGACAGACAGACGGACAAAGTGAGTTATAAAAAGATAACTTTTGATAAAATCTCGAAAAGTATTGGATATTTCTGCTTCTATGAGTTTTAACAAAAACTTTCTCTAAAGTTAAGAAGTAGTCTTTTCAAAGGGAACTAAAGGGATAGGACTGGTCGATAAATAATTGTCCGATCCCAATTATGATACATAAAAAATATCCTTCTGTGATTACAATTAGTGGTTGAAACAGTCAACTTAATGAACCAACCAATTCAAATTCAGTCCCAAAAGTAGTTAAGCCGAAGACTAAGAAAACGTTAGCATAAAACTTTGGGGACTAGTTTTACACTTCAGGAAGTATAATTTTGTTTATCATCATTGGAAATTTATATCAATTTATCGTACAATGCCTATTCCTTATTGTCAAAAGTTTTTACAATCCTATTATATAAAGTAATAAGCGTTTTTTGTCTGTCCCGAAGGATCTCACTAACCGCTAAACCGATATTGTTCTCCTTTACAGTGAAGTTTCTTATAGGTCCTGGGAAGGTTTTAAACTATTTTTTGGGAGGGTGTCTTCACCCCCTTCCCCTCCAAAAAATGTTTTTTTTACTCTTTTGAAACTTATATTTAAAATGGTATAAGGTCGTTTTTTCCCCCACCTACCTTAAGTGCCCCTAGAGGCTTCTAGGGAGCGTAGCTGCTAGTATGATATAAAGAAATGATAGGTAGATAATCAGAAATCCTTTAAACACAGAAAAGTTAAGTTTATTATTTCCGTTTTAACTTTTAATAGATATAGAAAAAAGTTTATAAGTATGTATGTATAACCAAGACAACTACCTGGCCCAATTGGTGGATACCCTTTTTGTCTGCTAGTAAAGTGCTTTCTGTTATGTTTTAGAGACTCGGCTGTGTTTATATTTTGACGCTATTATCTGATATTGAAGACCCAATACAAAGATGAAAGAATTGTTTTATCTTAATGAAACTAGCAAAATATTTTTATTTTTATTTCAAAGAAAGAAAAAGTAAAAAGATTTATCTTGGGAGAGTGGGGGTACCCTTTTCCCAAAAAGTTATAAACATTACCAGGACCTATTAAAAGCTTCAATGTAAAGAAGAACCATATCGGTGCAGCAATGTTAGCGAGAACTAAGGGTACAGACACACAGACTAGATCAGTGGTAACGGTGATGAGAGTTCGAGTTCAAGTCCTCATGTGGCAACTCGAATTTCTCAGTTGAATACGTTCACGCAACTTCCCCTGGTTGTGTAAGAAGGGAGATTATTGAGTGGTTTGGATACTTGGAGTCACGTTCATAATATCTGTACAACCTTTATCCCAAGCTTCTCTGCGGAGAGCGTCATTCATTACGGTGACTTAATTTGGGACACCTGTCATACTCTACAAGGGCGAGGTAATAAAGAGTAGCTCCCTAGAGACAGCGGGTCAAGGCATAATGTACTTGAGCGTGGAGCTTGATAGTCCTAGTGGCTATACAAAAGTGTCTCGTCCTTCTCCATTACTACTTAGGTCCAAACACTAAGAAACAATGGCTACACACACACACACACACACACAGACTAACAGACATCTTGTTACTTACAGTATATATATATATCCTTATATGTGGATAAGGAAGGTGAACTATAGGAATTTTACTATGGGCATTCTTTCAATTTCATATTGACACATTTACAATTTCTAGCCAGAGATCTAAAGGGATAAGTCAATGACTGATAAATTTATGTACATCCCCAGTTATGATACACAAAATTACCACTTTTGTAGATTACAATTAGTGGTTGCAACATTTTGAAACTTAACTTAATAAACCAGCTTATCGGAACTCAGTAAAAGTCCCCAAGGATATTGAGCCACCAAATAAGAAATAGTTAATATAAAACTTTGGGGACTAGTGTAATAAACAGTCCAATAAAATGTCCCTTCTTTCCCTGACGTATCACATTGTATGTACAGTAGAGTACACTATAGGTTATTGTAGGGATCTTAAGGGATAAGACAATGGACGATTAATTGCTGTCTATATCTCCCCTGTGATGATAAACTAAATTACCCCTTTTTTTCATTATAGTTTAAAACGTTTAAACACTTTTAATTTGGAACCAATAATGACATGGTTCTAAAGCTATGGGTACCGATGTAATTCACTGTTAAATGTACCCTCCCTCTCTGGATGACTGTTTTCCTGCACAAAATTGTTTATACAGCACAAAATTAATTTTAAAGGAAAACCCACAGAGAAAAAATTATTTCAATTATTTCCCTCTTACTTAAATTAAATTAAATAAAGTTGTAGTGAAGAAGCTACTCTATAAATCACTTAGGGAAATGTAATTTTATCGGCTGCTATGCATAAAGTGAAGATACCAATGAGTTTCCAAAATATAATCTACTTGGTCCGTCGGTCTGTCAATCATTTTACAAAATAATAAATATAAAATAAACAAAATGTTAAAGGTTTTTTGTAATTTCTATAAAGAGGAGCTTTTTAAAAGCGAAGCTTTTCTATAATTAGGGTCGGTCCGTCCGCCCGTCCGTCCGTAACGGATAGTTTTTTTTTGTTAATTTAGGCATGTTAGAATTGTCCTATTGACTTCAAACTTTGCATGGTGATTCCTGTAGTAGTTAGGTACGATTTAGAAAGCGTAGCAACTCTATGTTCATTACCAGAATGTCCGTACGTCCATTTTAAACATGTTGATTTTTTTCTACTTTTTTAACAACAAATTTTTATGTGATCTAGTAATCCGATTGATCTGATTTTTGGTATACTGATTCCTGGGACAACAAAGTACAATATTATAAGCGAAGCAACTCTATAATCAAGTACTAAAAATGTAAGTATGTCCATAAACATTATTCTGTATCAATCATTTTTTCAACAATTTTACTTACAATTTTGCTTCGGCTCCTATACATTTATATTTTAATTATTCAGTTCTGACACTATACAAGTTTTAATGTCCGTTTGTCCTACCGTTTCAGTGCTTCGCTTTTATGAATGTTGTCATCCTTGTTTTCACATAATTCCTTATAGTTGGGTGTTGGGTTGTAGTCAAATGCTCTTATTAAGTCAAACTGTTATTAATTATGGACTGTTTTATATAGATGCATATGGTTATAATAAAGAATACTTTGACTTAATAGGAGCAGTTGATCACAACCTCTTTATTCTTGATTTAATAAAAACACTAAAATATGTAATTTATTTATAGTTTTGACTTTGAAACTGATTTATATCCGCTGGATTAGATATTTAAATATAAAAATAAAAATGTAAAAAAAAATTTTGTCTGGGCCTTCGGTCATTCAGCTTTAACTAAATTGATTATAATCTTACATTTCCTCATTTTGATATCTGCTGAAAGCTGTCTATAATACGATGCGATAAATAACTATTCTAGTTATATTATTAGTGTGCGCTACATATGAATGTTGTCAAACTTGTTACTTTATTTCCTACCTATTTATGTATTCCCAGGCCAAATACAAATTTCAATTTTAATATCCGCATAAAGCTGTCTATAATATGATGCGATAAATAACTATTCTGCTATAAATTTTTGTGGATGTTGTCATCCTTGTTATTTTATTTTCTACCTATTTGTGTATTCCCAGGCCAAATACAAATTTCAATTTTAATATCCGCATAAAGCTGTCTTATAATATGATGCGATAAATAACTATTCTGCTATAAATTTTTGTGAATGTTGTCATCCTTGTTATTTTATTTTCTACCTATTTATGTATTCCCAGGCCAAATACAAATTTCAATGTTGTATACAAAAGCAAATGCATAAGTTTTTTTCTAAAAAAAAAACAAGGATGACAAATCCATTAAGTAGCGAAGCACACAAAAGTACATTATGGCAGGGACGAAGGGGACATTGCGCTGTTTATTACACTTATACAAAACTTCTTATTCGTTGACTTTGGGGACTTTTATGGAATTGTGATTGGTTGGTTCATTTAGTAAAGTGTCCAAATGTAGTAAGAGTATTTTTTGTCTGAAGCTTAAGATCTCAATAATTAATGAACTGATTGAGTTCTCTATTTTAAGTAAGCTTTACATAGGTCCTGAGATGGTTTTAGGCTATTTTAGTTTTTAGATTCAAGTCTTGAAATGGTTTTAAGCTATTTCTCTGTTATTTTAAATACAGATCCCCTAGATGCTAGGGGAGTTCCTGCTATTTTTTCTATAAAATCAAAAAATTAGTTATGGAGTAGCCCTATCATTTTAAAACCAATGCATTGCTTGTTTCTATAAGAATAGCATTGAAGTAAAACCAATAGAGTTATAGACTTCACAAAAAAATGTTTTTCCAGTATGGCTTCGACTCCGATTAATATCCATTGGATTTGAACTGATTCTCAGCCACAATGAAAAATCATGTATTGTATCATATTACATACATTTTTCCGAGAAAATAAAAATTTAAAATCAGTTTTGATAGGTCAAAGTTTTAATTCTTATATTTTTTGTCATTTTAATATCCACAGAAAGCTGTCTGCAATACAAAGCAATAAATAACTGTTCCCTTATTTCATTTTATTTCTGGTAAATTGGAAACGAATTGAAAAACACATGTATCGTATTTTTATTTGAATATGATGCTGATAGAGGTCTGACAGTTTTTATGAAGATTCCCTTCGATCATTAAGCAAATTGCTGTACAGCAAAAGTTTTTATAGATTAGGGAGGGTGGGGACAAAGAGCTGTTTATTAAACTAGTCCCCAATGTGTTATAGTAATGTTTTCTTATTCGTTGGTTATATAACTTTTGGGACATTTATTAAAAATTGGTTGGTTGGTTCATCAAGTTCTAACATTTCAAACAGTAATTGTTAATCTTAATTTAAGGGATAATTTTGTGAATCATCAATTATCGGCCATTGTCTTATCCCTTTAGATCTGATTGTGATTACTCTATTGATAATCTCTATATACATATGGTAGAAAGGGATAGGGCAATCATGAAAAAAATAATATACAACCCTTTCTTACCCCAATGTTTAATGAACACCAAAGCATGGATCTAAAGAGATGATGAATAAATGTACATCACCAATGATGATACACAAAATTACCCTTTTTTTAGATTACAATTATAGTTTTGACACTCAACTTAATAAACCAATTAATCAAAAGTCTCAAATTTGTTAAATAAACGTGATTATAAAACTTTGGGGACTAGTGTCCCCTCCCTCCCAAAGTTCATCTTACAAAGGAGAGAGATTAAATTATCTTCAATTGAACTATCCCTATAACCATGGTACAATGCAATTTATCTAAATAAACTGGAAGGGAGGAAGTTGGATTGTAAATTATACTGGTACCCAAAGTTTCATAATCAATATCATTGGTTGGTTCAAATCAGGCATGGCAATATTGTTCAACAATGGGATAATTTTGTCTATCATCATTAGGGATGAACATCAATTTATTGTCCATTGTCTTATCCCTTAAGATCCCTGACAATAACTCTACACTACACACGAAGAAAACTTTCAATTCAGAAAAGAAAGAAATTGATAAAATTAAACAAGATAGGGGGATGCAAAGCAATACTGGGATCTAAAGGGATAAGACAATGGCCGATAAATTAATATACATCTTCAATTATGATGCACAAAATATACCTTCTGTAGATTACAATTAGTTGTTAAAACGTTTGTACACTCAACTTAATGAATCAACTAATCAAAATCCATATTAAACCAAAGAATAAGAAAACGCTATTATAAAACTTTGGAGACTAGTGTAATAAACAGCCCAATGTCCCCTCCCTTCCTGAAACCAATATCTTATTTTCAAAAACATATAAAAATAACAAGATATATGTCTGTCTGTCTGTATTTAGCCAAAGAACTAGTTATAAGTAACAGGATGTTTGTAAATGTGTGTGTGTGTCTGTCTATTCCAATGGATGTCCCTAACCGCTGGTTTTACAATTAGTAGGACCTGGACACTCAGTTTAATGAAACAACCTATAAAAATTCAATAATATTCCCCAAAGTTGTTGGGCCAACAAATAAGAAAACGAATAATTAAAAACTTTGGGGATGTATATAATTTTATCAGCTATTGTCTTATCCCTTTAGATCCCTGCTAACACCTACTTGACACAGCTAGCGGAAAAGCGCGAATAATTACCAAAAATTAACATTTTAAATATTTGCGAAAAGGTATTGGATAAATTTTTAATAAAATCTGAGGTTCAAACACAATATTGGAAAACCGCCGATTATTTATATAACTCTGTTTTTTCAACACAACATAAAAAATTAGTGAAAACTCATTTTCCAGTTTGGCTGGATCGGAACCGGTTCTCAGCTACACTGATAAATCATGTATAGCATTGTATTATAGAAATTTACCCCTTGTTTAAATAACAGTTGAAAAATTTGGACACTCAACTTAATGAACCAACAAATCAAAATTTAATAAAAGTCCCCAAAGTTGTTAGTTGTTAAGTTGTTATCATAATACTTTGGGGACTACTATGATAAAAGGCTGTCCCCTCCCACCCTGGAAATAAACAATTTTTATAAAGATAATATTCATATATTTTTGTTGAATCGCAGAAACATTCTATTCAAAAGTTGTATTTCGTTCAAGTTCAAGCCAGGTACAAAATAAATACACTGTAATAAATGTATTCCACACCCATCCCCTCCCAAGAAAACAGTTTAAAATTCCTCTGGCTCATATTTCCCTGAAGAGTAGAGTCCAATTATTCAGCAGTTAAAAAGATCATAAACTTCATACAGAAAGATTGACAGACATCGTTCAACTTTGTATTATAGATACAATTGTTTTGTTTTCCTTCTAATTTTACCCTTTTTGTAGATTGAAATTATTTTTGATAAAGAATTTATTAAGCCAACAAATAACAAAATATGTTATAGAATTGATAATCTATAGTCTAACTTACCCTTTTTTCCAACAATACATGAAGAAAAAAAATGTGCATGAATTCAATTACTTGTAAACTTACTCTCTAAAATTCTTAAGTTGAAATATAATTCTTTTCACCAGCTTTGGTGACTTAATCTGTGACACCTGCCATACTCAAAATTATTGGAATTTCTTATTGGAGGTGGTTGTAACCTTCCCCAAAATAATAAAAAATCTTCCCAAAACCAATAATATGCTAAATTGTAAAGGAAAAGTTGTTAGTCAGATCCTTTAGTACAAACAGACATACAAAGATCCTACTACTTTATCATAAGTATTTTTATGCGAGTGTGATATTCTAAATGTTCACCATTTCTCTTGGGAGGGTGGTGGTACTCTCCTCAAAAATAGTTATAAACCTTACCAGGACCCAGAAGATGTTATGTGTAAAGGAAGTTAGCAAGATACTTTGGTACAAACAGACACACACAGATCCTGTTACTTTATTTTATGTGTATGTGTGATATCCTTGATGAAGAGCAGATTTATACGGTGCACAAAAATGATTTATATGGCAAACTTTCAAACACATTTCCTACTTTTTTTTATACCAATATATCTAATTTGCATAAAAGTTCCTATTAATCTTTCTTTCCTCTCTATCTAAAAATTAGATAGTGGTGTAGTGCATCCATTTATCTGTTGTTAAAATTATGTTTAAATCCAATAATAGTTATTTATCACATCCTATTATAGACAGTGGAATGCCCAAGTTGATAAAACTGGTATTAATTTTTTATTTTAATGTTCTTTATAAATGTATCTTATACCATGTTATACAGTATACGTTACGAAAAATGACCGGTCTTTAAAATGTTCCTGCCTCCCATCTAATAAAGTTGTAACTCTATTTTCTGTATGTGTGCTTTTTATATATATGTATAATTGTGTGTGTTGCGGTCAATTAGTTCAAAGAACTTTTACCAACATCTGGCAGGCTATAAAAGAAAAAGTTCAAAATGTCAAAATTCAACCTATAATTATTTTAAGTGAATTTAACTTAAGCCCAAAAATCACATAGTAAAATTAATTTTAGCCTAGGGGTTATTCAAAGTTTTATCTCAAGCATAAAATTCTGCTTCTATAGACACTTTACTCAGCTTCCTAGCTCGCATAAAAGTCATTTGAGCACAAAAAGCATGTATCAATAACTCAAAATCAATAAAATTTGGGCTTTGTGCCCTGGGTGCCCAATTTTCAGATCGCAGCCTTCAGAAGGGCTAGAAAAAAGTTCTTTAGCTTTTTGGTAAATGCAGAAGAAATAAAAGGCAATTACAATTTGAACCCATAGTCTAAAATCACTTTAGAGTACCCTTAGGGCATCTTATAGGCTAGAATTGAGACATTTTCAATTTTTAGGATTCCAGGTATGAGTCTTTGGTTTGACTTTAGCTCGCTATAAGTGAAGCTAGGGTTGAGATATTGGAGTTTAGTCTTCTTTACCCTCTCACTGTGGTATCTCAGTGTACTATCCCAGGAATAAGGTATAACCAACAAGGGAATTAAATCTAAAATAATATTTGGGGGGAAAATGGAGAGGTCGTCAATTTTACGATGTGTTGCCCCCCAACGTCAGCTGAAAAACACGTATAGGTTTAGTGATTTTTTTCCGAATTAATTTCGTTATTGGTATGAGCTGGTACTATCCTAGCTTTGTAGTTTGATATCTCAACTATTAAGGCACTGAGACATCTTTTAGTGAGACCGCTTCGGTAGAGGTAGGAAAAAATTCACTCAAAATACATAATTGGTTGATTTTTGACATTTTGAATATCTTTTTTATAGCCTGCCAAATGTGGGTAAATGTTCTTTAATCTCATTGACCGCAACAAACACAAGCATACAAATGTATAAAGAGCACACACACACAATATGGTTAAAGCTTTTTTAGAAGGTGTGCAATAGCATTTTAAAGACCGGTCATTTTTTGTAACGTATACTGTATATGATTTTTTGGTACTGGTTTCAGCTGAGAACTGGATCCAATTTTGAAGCCATAATGAAATAATTATTATTTTCATCATTGATATTTTAATTAAATGCTTAACAAATTGTTAAAAGTTTGAACATAAGTTTCTTTGAAAAGAAAGAAAAATCTTTTTGCAACTAGATTAACATTCTGACCATTATTATTGTTTTAGCATTGTATTATATACAGCTTTCAGTTGATATTATAATAGAAAAGATTAAGATTTTGTTAGCCCCCAGTTGCAAAGACCCAGGCTACCAACACTCGTTTTAATATTATGATTTTTAGATTGGTATTTGATGAAAATGTTCTAATCCAGCAACATTATTAGTTACAGTAGGGAGAATGCCTTGGCCCAAAAAAATACATAACTTATTATCATGCAAAGATCATGGAATTAAAGAGTTTGTTGTCTGTTGGATGTTACCTTGTTTTGTAACCTGGGTGATTAAGTGTGGTACACTGAAATTAACATGCTGAGTATGTTTGTATATGTTATTTATACGGTGTGGAGAGGGATTTGTTTCCAAAACGGCATACCTAGCTCCCAAGAAGAAGGATTAATTATTTCTCGCAGCGTATTATAAACAGCTTTCCGCAGATATGAAATGTACAATTAAAAGACTGAAACCAATTTTTTTTGCCCCGAGATGCTGAAGGCACAGGGTAAAAAACTGATTTTAATCTTATCATTGTACATTTTTTATTCGTAGAAATCTTGATATAATACGATGCTAGACATAATTTTTTCATATGCATGAGAACTCGTTCTAATCCACAGGATATTAATTGGTTTCAAATGAATACGAGAAAATAATTTTCATGAAACCTAGCACCTTAATTTTTACAGTGTGCTTTGCAAAATATTCTTTGTTTCATCGATTTTGTTGTTTGTTTATCACAAAATTTAATCAAAGACATCCATTAGACCGAAAATTTAAGGAAGCGGACAATGGGCTGTTTATTGAACTAGTCCCCAATGTTTTTTAAAAACACTTGCTTATTTGTTGGCTTAGCAACTATTGGGACTTTTATTTAATTTTAACAGGTTGGTTCACTAAGTTCAGTGTTAAAAGTTTTCAACCACTAATTATAATCTGCAAAAATTGTGTGTATTATCATTGGAAATGTACATCAATTAATAGGCCATTATCTTTGATCACTAGCTAAAACCTATATGTACAAAATAAAAACTGTACAATATCTGACTATGAATTACCCCCCCCCCTTCAAAATTTTACTTATTTTTTTTGAAAGTTTCATGCCGCACTTTGACCAACTAGATCATTTCCAGAGATCTTAAGGGATAAGACAATGGACGATAAATTGATATGTATCCCCATTGATAATTAACAAAATTACCCCCATAAATTTATTGGTTGGAAAGTTGTGAACTAACCAATCAATATTAATAAAAGTACCCATTGTTTAAATGTGGTTATCAAAACTTTGGGTACCGCTGTAATTTACAGTCCAATGTCCCCTCCATCCTTGATTATTTCATGAATATTTGTTTATAATTTATAGTTATTATCAGAGTAGCGTTATATAGTATATTTTATGTCTTATTTGTTGAAAATCTTTGCTTTTAAATGTAAACTCTAAGTAAGAAAGGTTGTCAAAACAATTTCAATGTTTCATTCTCTCTTTCAAATCTATCTATTTTAAAATAGAGAGTAAGGGAGAGATTGAGAGAGATTTAGAGATTTAGAGAGAGAGAGAGAGAGAAAATAAAGATAGAAAAAAGTAGAGAGATCAGGGATATAAAGGGAAAAAACAACTGCCGATAAATTTATGTTCATCCCCAATGATTATATGCAAAATTACCCCTTCTGTTGCTTGACATTAGTAGTTGAAACGTTTGAACACTCAATTTAATGAATCAAACAATCAAAATTCACCAAAGTCCGCAAAATTGTTAAGCCAACGAATAAGAAAGAGTTATTATAAAACTTTGGGGACTAGTGTAATAAATAGCCCATTTTCCCCTCATACTGAATTATAGAAAAGTCAAGTACACTAAGTAAATATTTAGACGCAGGGAGGGAGGGGACATTGTTGGTAATTACACTAGTCCCCAAAGTTTTATAATAATAAGTTTTCTTGTTAGTTGGCTCAACAACTTTGGAGACTTTTATCGAATTTTGGTTGTTTGGTTCATTAAGTTGAGTGTCCAAATTTGTCAACCACTAATTTTTATGTATCTTCATTGGGGATGTATATAAATTTATCGGCCATTGTCTTATCCCTTTAGATCCCTGATTTAAATTCAAAATATTTTACGTCACAATTTATTTTCCCCTGATATTGTCACGTAAATTTACTTCCTATTGTCCTGTCCATCTGTCTGTTTGTCTGTATGTCTGTCTGTATTTCTGTCTGTGAGTTACCCTAGTTTTCAGTCAATTTTAATCTAATATCCGTGTCTGTTTGTCTGTCTGTTTATTTTTCTGTTTGTTTGTCTGTCTGTTTGTCTGTTTGTCTGTCCGTCTGTCTGTCCATCTGTCTGTCCGTCTGTCTGTCCGTCTGTCTGTTTGTCTGCCTGTTTGTCTGTCTGTCACTAATGTTTATAGGCAAACCAATGAGAGATTGTTATTGTAAAACTTTGGGTACCAGTAAACTTTGAGTACTTACGCTTTTCTTTTGTTGAAATAACTGATTCAAGTTTCTCAATGATAAGCTCACTGGTGGCCACACTGTATTTTTCCAGTAAGGCTTTGAAACCGATTAATATCCGCTGGACTATAACCGGTTCTCATCTATACTAAAAACTCATGTATAACAGACAGGTTGTGTAACAGACAATTTTCCACAATCAATAAAATAAAATTATACAATTAATACCAGTTTTGTTGTCCCGAGCCTAAGCAAACTGGTTTCAATCTTATACATTTTCATTTTACTATCCGCGTAAAGTTGTCTATAATACAATTCGATAAATAACTAATCTTACCCTTTTCTTTTGTTGAAATAACCGACTCAAGCTTCTCAATGATTAGCTCACTGGTTGCCACGCTCGTTAACATAAACAGGAAGGCGTGGGTCAACGGCCACGCCACACAGTGCGAGCTCATTCTTGTCATTGTTTCAAAACTTTGGGTACCACACACTTCTTTGGGTACCAGCAACACTTACTAGCTCACTATTAAATATAAGTTTTTCACCACTTCAGATTATCACTTTTTGTGTTTTTGAAATGGGTTTATAAATAAGGAAATGATAACTTTGTTTTATGGTTATTTTTATTACTCAAATACTTTGTTTGTCTCTATTTCTTTTCCTGATTAATTAGAAATGTTAAGATTTTCACACAAGAAATTTAAAAAAAACATTAAAGGATCAGGGATCTAAAGGAATAAGACAATGGCCAATAAATTGATGTACATCCCCAATGATGATACACAAAATTACCCCTTCTGTAGATTGCAATTAGTTGTTGAAACGTTTGGACACTCAAATTAATGAACCAACCGATCAAAACTCAATAAAAGTTACCAAAGTTGTTGAGCCAACAAATGATTTCATACAACTTTGGGGACTAGTGTAAACTACCAATTCCTTCCTGGGATTAAACATTAAAGATACATCACTTTTGAGAAGTCAAGAATTTAGGGGAAGGGTTGAATTCATCGCCCCATAACCTCATGTGCCCCCAAGAGGCCTCTAGGGGCATAACCACAAGTTTATAAAAAAAATTTATAGCTTTCACAAACTATAGGAAAAGAAATTATTTTTGATGAAACCCGCTTTTTATTTGTCTCGTTTTGATTAGCTAAAAGTGTTAATTGTGTTAATTAGCAGAGTGAAGTGTTGTTTGTCCAGGGATTTAAAGGGATAAGACAATGGCCGATAAATTAATGTACATCCCCAATGATGATACATAAATCTACCGCTTATGTAGATAACAAGTAGTGGTTGAAACTTAACATACTGAACCAACTGAACAAAATTCAATAAAAGTCCCCAAAGTTGTTAAGCCAATAAATAAGAAAACGTTATTAAAAAACTTTGGGAACTGTTGTCATAAACAGCCAAATTTCCTCTCCCTCCTTTAATATTGTTTGTCAGGGAGGGAGGGGACATTGGACTGAGAAATTACTGGTGGTACCCAAAGTTTTATTATCACGTTATTTTACTTGTTGGTTCTTAAACGTTGGCCACTACTGTTTAATTTTGCTTGGTGGTTTATTCTACAGAAAGAGATATATTGTTTATTATCAATGGGGATGTATATAAATCAATTGTCTATTGTCTTATCCCTTTAAATCCCTGGCTGTTTATGTGGAAGTATGTCTGAACATGGCAATCTATATAGTCGCACTATAAAGTTAATCAGCAGCGGCTTATTTGTGGGCGCGAGGGGCTTGGGTGATGTTGCATCCCCCCCCCCTAGATATACCACACTTTTCTGGGATCTTGCTGAGTCAAGTATCAACTGTTGGGAATATCAAAGGATGACTCCATGCAAAATTTGAGCCGGATCCGGCCAAAACCGGCCGTGAATTTTAAGAAAAACCGGTTTTTTCCGGTTTTTAGGGGGTATCTGTAAATCGATTCAGCTGGAGCAAAACCGGTTAGAGGTACAAAAAATTTTACTTCACATGAAATTTAGCCAATGCAATTGCCTACAAAAATGTACTTCATCATCAACTTGATTGGACAACTCTTTCCCCTCCTAAATGTCCATTAAAACCTCGGAAACGGCAAAAATCGCCAAAAATCACGCATTCGGTGGCAAATAACGGCTAAACGGTAAGCCGGAGGCGAATGAAACATAAATAAAGAAATGTCTGCCTCAAAAAGTTGTTCAACATCAAAGAGATGCTTGAAGTCTCTAAAACGACTCCTTCCCCTCCTTTAAGGGGAAAAACTGAAAAAACGTGATTTTCAAAAGTATGCTTACTTCGTGGGTGTGGGTGGCACTGAACCCGTCACCCCAGGGTCACCAAATATAAAGTCTAGGCGGCCCACAATGCTGAATTTTCACCAAGTGAAAGTCTTGTGTCATTATCTCTTATAAGAAAAAAGTTATTAATTAATTAAAATTTCAAATTGTGATTTTTTGATGGATTTCTTTGATGAAATGACAGGCCGGTCAATTTTTAGGCCATATTTTGCGGTTTTTGGGCCGTCACGCCCAAACGGTTTGAGATAATCTCACGGGACCTTTTGCCCAACCTAAGTCTGGTTATTTGTAAGGTCTAAGAAAAAAAAAATCCCGGATTGGATGAAGCACGACGTCGCTGCGTGCCGTCAAAAATCGCTGGTCGGCTCATTTTGCCCCCTCAAACCCTCACCTCGTGCCATTTTTCTGTGTAAAGATTATAATTATAATCTTTTGCGTAAGTCTGTTTTTTTTCCCTAGACCTCACAAATAACCAGACTTAGGTTGGGCAAAAGGTCCCGTGAGATTATCTCAAACCGTTTGGGCGTGACGGCCCAAAAACCGCAAAAAATGGCCTAAAAATTGACCGGCCTGTCATTTCATCAAAGAAATCCATCAAAATATCACAATTTGAAATTTTAATTAATTAATAACTTTTTTCTTATAAGAGATAATGACACAAGACTTTCACTTGGTGAAAATTCAGCATTGTGGGCCGCCTAGACTTTATATTTGGTGCCCTGGGGTGACGGGTTCAGTGCCCCCCACACCCACGAAGTTGGCATACTTTTGAAAATCACGTTTTTTCAGTTTTTCCCCTTAAAGGAGGGGAAGGAGTCGTTTTAGAGACTTCAAGCATCTCTTTGATGTTGAACAACTTTTTGAGGCAGACATTTCTTTATTTGTGTTTCATTCGCCTCCGGCTTACCGTTTAGCCGTTATTTGCCGCCGAAGGCGTGATTTTTGGCGATTTTAGCCGTTTCCGAGGTTTTAATGGACATTTAGGAGGGGAAAGAGTTGTCCAATCAAGTTGATGATGAAGTACATTTTTGTAGGCAATTGCATTGGCTAAATTTCATGTGAAGTAAAATTTTTTGTACCTCTAACCGGTTTTGCTCCAGCTGAATCGATTTACAGATACCCCCTAAAAACCGGAAAAAACCGGTTTTTCATAAAATTCACGGCCGGTTTTGGCCGGATCCGGCTCAAATTTTGCATGGAGTCATCCTTTGATATTCCCAACAGTTGATACTTGACTCAGCAAGATCCCAGAAAAGTGTGGTATATCTACCCCCCCCCCCCTTTAAAAAGTTATACCTTCTTTAAACCATTCCTTAACCTAAAAATTATGTAATTATTGGATACCATAACAAATACCATTACACTCAACTGTACTAAAAGAACTTAAATGTTCTTTTTCCCTTATTCTTAGAATCTAAGAAGTTAAGAAATGGGAAATAAATTTCACATATTAGCAAATATAAACAGTGAATTGAATTTGTCAAGTTATTTTCAGGGAAGTTTAATGATGGATGTGAAGGATTCTAAAGGGATAAAACAATGGCCGATAAACTGATAATACACAAGATTATAGATTTTATTCATTGGTTGAAAACTTTTTACACTTTATTTTGCAATCAACCAAACACAATTCAATAAAAATACCAAAAAATATGGTTATAAATCTTTGGGAACTAGTGTAAATTTCAGTCCAATGACCTCTCACTCACTTGGGGAAAGTTAAGACACACCAAGTTTAGGAAAGTCTAATAAGAATTACAAGAACTCCTTAGCTTTACAGCAGGGATATCAGGGGATAAGACAATGGACAATAAATTAATGTTTATCCCCCAGAAGAATGTGATACAAGTACCCAAGATAATATGATACAAGTGGTGGGAAAGTTAAGACACACCAAGTTTAGGAAAGTCTGTAATAAGAATTACAAGAACTCCTTAGCTTTACAGCAGGGATATAAAGGGATAAGACAATGGACAATAAAGTAATATTCATCCCCCAGAAGTATGTGATATAAGTACCCAAGATAATTTGATACAAGTGGTGGGAAAGTTAAGACACACCAAGTTTAGGAAAGTCTAATAAGAATTACAAGAACTCCTGAACTTTACTGCAGGGATATCAGGGATAAGACAATGGACAATAAATTTATATTAATCCCCCAGAAGTATGTGATACAAGTACCCAAGATAATATAATACAAGTGGTGGGAAAGTTAAGACACACCAAGTTTAGAAAAGTCTGTAATAAGAATTACAAGAACTCCTGAGCTTTACAGCAACAGGGATATCAAGGGATAAGACAATGGACAATAAATTTATATTAATCCCCCAGAAGTATGTGATACAAGTACCCAAGATAATATAATACAAGTGGTGGGAAAGTTAAGACACACCAAGTTTAGGAAAGTCTAATAAGAATTACAAGAACTCCTTAGCTTTACAGCAGGGATATCCAGGGATAAGACAATGGACAATAAATTAATGTTTATCCCCCAGAAGTATGTAGTACCCAAGTACCCAAGATAATATGATACAAGTGGTGGGAAAGTTAAGACACACCAAGTTTAGAAAAGTCTAATAAGAATTACAAGAACTCCTTAGCTTTCAACAGCAGGGATATCAAGGGATAAGACAATGGACAAAAAAATTTACGTTTATCCTAAAAGTTCCTTTTATGTATATTTTAATAGGTTGAAACGTTTGGACACTCGAATTAATGAACCAACCAATTAAAATTTAATATTACATAGTTCTCAAAGTTGTTAAGCCAACAGCCCAATGTTTTCTTGGCTTTAGCAAAAAGGGATCTTAAGGGATAAGTATGAAACTTTGGGTACCAGAATAATTTACAGAAAGGAGACATTAGGCTGTTATTACACTAGTCCACAAAGTTTTATAATAACATTTTCTTATTCATTGGCTCAATAACTTTCGGGACTCTTATTGCATTTTGATTGGTTGGTTAATAAAATTAAAAGTTTAAACCATCAATAAAAATCTACAGAAGGGGAAATACTTTAATTTATAGGCTACCATCTTATCCCTGTAGATCCCAAAAAGTAATTTAATTAACAATGTTCCCTCCTTCCCTGGTAATTATAAAGAGAGTGAGAAGATAATGGCACATAATTTTAATCCACAGCACTTTCTTCTTTTGAAAAGAACAAGCTTTTAATATTTTACAACAATGTCCATATGTAGTGCATCAACAATAAGTGAAAATTCATCGTTCATATACACATGTTAGAATTGAGTTTTCCATTTCAAACTTTGCATTATGATTACAATATCAGTTAGGTGCGATTTAGGAAGTTTAGCAACTCTATAATCATTACTGGAAAGTTCGTACGTTCATTTACAACATGGTGATTTTTAACTTTTTAAATTATATGATTATCCTATTCATCTGATTTTTAGAATAATGATTCCTAGGACAACAAGGTATAATATTATAAGCAAGGCATCTCTATAATCAAATTCTAACAGTGAAAGTATGTCATTTTACAGTATCCTGTATTTTATTTATAATAATAAGAGAAGTAAGGCATATTAGCAAAGTTTTGTGGACAAATAATTACATTATAACTTGTGAAAAAGAAAAAAATACATAAAGCCCTGAAAACAGGGATCTAAAGGGATAAGACAATGGCCGATAAATTGATGTACCTCCCCAATTATGATACACACAATTACTCCTTTTGTAGATTATAACTTAATGAAGCAACAAACGGTATCATAAAACTTTGGGGACTAGTGTAATAAACAGCGTAATGCCCAAAAAAGTAAAAAAAAGTATTTAGAAAATTGACAAAATATCTTTCATAAGATTTGTGTATAGATATGAGATTATATTACTAAAAACTATTTTAGCTAATTTGAGAAAACATGTTTTATTTTTTAAAGCTTAACTTTTAAAAGATTTCTATAAAATGAAAAAATACTTTTATGTAATTCAAAAAGTTTTCTATATGCAACTGAAATAAATTCAGGGATTTCGGGGGATAAGACAATGGCCGATAAATTGATGTACATCCTCAATGATGATACATAAAAATACCCCTTTTATAGATTACAATAAGTTGTAGAATCGCTTGTTCACTTATCATAATGAACCAACCAATAAAATTCAATAAAAGTTCCCAAAGTTTCCAACGATTATGATTGTTATAAAACTTTGGAGACTAGTGTAATAAACATCCAATTTCATCTCCCTCTCTGAAAATACATAAAAGCAATATCAGAAACTTTCATTGAAAAATCATAAAATGATCAATACTGCCGTTTATTTGATCTTATATGACAAGTATAAAACAGGGTTTTTTATAATGCGGG
Organism: Acartia tonsa; assembly: GCF_053477335.1. Classification (NCBI taxonomy): domain Eukaryota; kingdom Metazoa; phylum Arthropoda; class Copepoda; order Calanoida; family Acartiidae; genus Acartia; species Acartia tonsa. Next base: position 47,865,367 of record NC_137271.1, read on the forward strand.
GGCGGGGGGGAGGGGAAGGTGAATGTGCCCTTCAGAGGATGGAGGGAGGAGACATTTGGCTGTCCTCAAAGTTTTATAATACAATTTTATTTTATTCGTTGTATGATCGACTTTGTGGACTGTTATTAAATTTTGATTGGTTGGTTTATTAAGTTGATTGTCAAAACGCTTCAACCAATAATTGCAATCTACAAAAGTGAATTGGGAATCATCATTGGGGATGTACATCAATTTATCGGCCATTGTCTTATACCTTTAGAACCCTGTTCAATAAAAAGTTTATACAGAAATATGTCAGATTAGCGGTTAGCGAGATTTTTCGGTACAAACACAGACTAACAGACAGACAGATAGACAAAAAGAAAGACTATAAATGTACAATCCTATTATATAAAGTAGTTAGCTTTTTTTGTCTGTAGCGAAGGATCTCGCTAACTGCTAAACCGATATGGTTCTCCTTTATAGTGAAGTTTCTTGTAGGTATATGGAAGGTTTTTAACTATATTAATTGGGTAAGGCTATCTCCACCGTCTGAAGAGAAATTACCCCTAAACCTAAAAATGTATGTGAAGGGTAAACTATTCCCACTCCACATTACCTAAGGTGACCCTAGAGGCCTCTTGAGGCGTAGCCGCTAGTTACATCATAAAGCATATTTTTAAGATTGCAAAAAAAAAATTTTCTAGTATATCTTTGAAGCCGATAAATATCCGCTGGATTAGAACCGGTTCTTAGCCATACTAAAAAATCATGTGTAGCATTGTATGATTGTACAACAGACAATTTTCAACGAATATTAAAATGAAAACAATAAAATCAATATCAGATTTATTAGTACAGGCCTTCGGCCCCTCGGGGCTAACAAAACTAGTTTTAATCCTATAGTTTTCTATATTAATATCCGTGGAAAGCTGTCTATAATACGATGAGATAAATAAAACAAATCATTGATAATCTTTTAAATAAAACTGCATTTGAAAAATTCCAAACTATTTTGGTTTTGACAGGTTTACGGGATATTAAAATTTGTTCATTTGAAAAAAAAGATATCGTAAGAGGTAAGACAATGGACGATAAATTGATGTACAACTCTAGAATTAGGAAAAAATCTACTGTGAAATTAAGACGAAACGCCACGAAAGGGACTATACCAACAGTTTTTTTTAAATATTTTTTGGGGGGAGGCAAGTCATTTTTGTCTGGGGGCGATACTTCTTGGTAGGTTCGCAGTATCCCCCCCCCCACCAATAAAAATAGTCATGGGATATATAGAATTTCTATATCAAAATCAAACTTAATGCATAATGATTTTTTAAAAACATTATCTAATGGATTTATCATAACTTGGATTTACACTAGATTTTCATGTTTTCTATTAAAGTGAAACCTGTAGCGGGCTAAAATAACGATCTTATCCCTCCCCCTTTACCCCATCCTCGCACTCCTATTTAAATAAAAAACGAACTGACCAATAAAAATAAATGCCAGGGAAAATAGCAACCTAAATTGACGACATTTTTTCCCCCGGTCATTTAATCCACGTATTTTCTACATCCATTCTTTAGTAACAAAGTGTCTCAGAAATCAGCCATGTGACGTCATAAAATGAGGGAGCCAAGAGGAGTGGGAAAGAAATCCCCTACAATAGAGATGGATAATCCCTCAATTTTTATGACGTCACATCGCTGATTTTTGAGACATTATGTCCAGTTACCATTCTTTATCCAAACAATTTTAATATTCATTTGAAATTGGTTTGTTTTATGCATGTTTAATCATAGTTAGGGATAAGACAATGAATTAAAACATCCCTTTGGAATTTAATATTAATGGTGGAAATGCTTGGACACTTCTAGGTTGTACAACCCAACAAAAGTCCCCAAAATTTTTAAGCAAACGAATGACCATTATTTTACGAATTTTCATGGAAAACCGGTTTTGTTACGAAAATATTATTCTTCAGTATTGCTTCAAAACCGATTGATATCAGCTTGATTAAAACTGGTTCTTCCAAAAAAATCATGTATAGTATTGCATAACAGACAATTTCTATAAATATTAGAATAAAAATCATAATATTAATACCAGTTTTATTAAATTTTTCATTTAAATATCCGCGGAAAGCTGTCTATAATGCGATGCGATAAATAAATAAATATTAAACAGTTTTGGGATGTTGTCATTCTTATTCTTATTTCATATTTAAAAGGAGAAAAAAAAATAAAAAATCGATTAAACAAAAACTTTTAAACTTTGAAATAACATTTCTAATTAATTCCTTTATAATTATAAACAGTTAAACACCATTGTTTCTGTCATAAATCCACATCTTTCATAGTTATTTTTTAAGAAAAAGGCATTTAAAATGCCCTCATATATAATATTATATTTTCACCCTTTATTTTTTACAAATTTTGGCGCGGTTTTTTTAGAAGATGATCTTTAAGGCTTGTATACCTGTTTTGAACTAAGCCTAATCAGCCGATCCGATCCTTTTGACCCCCCTTTGCACCCCCATTACACCCCCAAAACTATTTCTCTTATTGTATTGTATGGCCAGTCCCCCCCCCCCCCCAACCCCCTCTCTCTCTCTTTCTCTCTCTCTCGCTCTGTTCAGCTATCTATCTATCTTTGAAATCCCTTTTCTCTCGGAGTATTTCTTTTTCTCTTTCAATCTTCGTTTCATTTTTTCTACCTTTTTGCTCTTTTTTTGTTCGTTTTGTGTTGCTTGCAGCTGCGCCCCTAGCATCTAGGGGAAGGAAGAATCAGGGAGGGAGGGGACATTGGGGTGTCTATTACACTAGTCCCCAAAGTCTTATATTAACGTTTGTTTATTCGTTGGCTTCACAAACTTGGGGACTTTTATTGTTTCATTTAGTTGAGTGTCCAATCTCGTTACAACCACTAATTAAAATCTACAGAAGGGTTAATTTTGTGTATCATCATTGGGAATATACTTCAATTTATCGTCAGGAATATTAAGGGATAAGACAATGGACTATAAATTGATATACATCCCTATCAATGATAAACAAAAGCACTTTCTCTTTAGATTGAATTATTGGTTGAAATATTTAGACACTGCTAGTTTTGAATCAACCAATAACAGTTAAATGCAAAGAACCTAAAGGTTGTGAGCCAACGAATAAGATAATTTTCCATCAATAATTTCAATCTATATAAGGAGTTATTTTGTCTCAAAAATCAGCCATGTGACGTCATAAAAATGAGGAATTATTCATTTTATAGGGGTTTTCTTTCCCACTTTTCCTCCCATCTCCCTCATTTTTATGACGTCACATGGCTGATTTTTGAGACACTTTGTCACCCTACCATTAATTTATTCAAATTAGTCGATTATTTTTAGTATCGAAGCTACTCTATATTTTACTTTGTCTGTCCGTCTGTCAGTCAGTCAATGCTTTTTTAGGAAAAGTGAAATGTGTGATTTTCTTGGCTGCTATAGAAGATAAACAGCTGACAGGTTTAGTGAAGATTCGTATGACACATGTGCATTTAATTTATACATTGTTTTGTTCGTCTGTCTGTTGGTCTGGCTTTAAAATATATATAACTTAATATTATAACTTAACATCTGCTCTATAACTTACTTTGTTCGTTTATCCGCTACATAATTTTTTATGCTTTGCTACTAATGGATGTTGTCATCCTTGTTTATATTTATTTATTTTCCAAATTCTTGTAATTTTAACCTTTCCTCCTAAGTTAACCCTTACAGATCGGGCCCCAATTCCCACCTTAATAGATCGGGGGGGGGGGTCATATTGACCCCCCCCTCTATCTCGGCTTCTGTTACAGATAAAGACGTAAAATTTTTTTCTGGTGGTTCATGTGTATTTTTAGAGAAAATTACTTTTTCTAGTCATAGCAGTCAGGCCGCTCCTTAGCCGCTTTTTAGCGGCCAGCCGCTAAATCTTAAAACAGCTGTAGAGCGGCCAATTTTGCAGCTAGGATGACAAAATTTAGGGACGAACTTTTATTTTTCATAACAAAAAAATTACTTTTTCTGATCATCGCCGAAAAACGGCAAATAACGGAAACCGCCATTTTCGGCGGTTACGGCGGTAAAACGGCGGTTGGCGGCACCAATTAATATTTTTATCTGTTTACTGTTGCTCAAGGATTTACCAAAAAAAATTATAGGTCTCTAGCTGTAATAAAAGCCACGATATTCATGATATATGTCTGTAGTAAAAGCCGGACAAAAATCGGTCATAAAGTCGGTCAGGGTGCGGTCAAACGGTCATAACACCACTTTTCTCATAAGGTCAGTATTCACCAAAAAAAATTTAGGTTTCTACCTTATACACAAAAGTCATAATGTAGAAATTAAGATTTATTTAGAATTTTTTTTTAATTTTTGTATTACCCAACCGACTTTGACCGGACACCACGACCGACACAGACCAGATATCCTAATAAAATCAACTCTTGCCGACGTATATTTACTAAACTTAAAAAGTCATGAAGTCACAACTCTCTATCTCACCTACAAAAAAAATGACATTGAAAAAACTAGAGGGGGGGGTCAATATGACCCCCCCCCCCGATCTGTAAGGGTTAAGTTTATTATTGTGTTACGACATTTTCTCTCATTCTTCCTTTCCCCCCCTCTCTCTCTCTCTCGCTCGCTTTCTCCTCTGATGCTTTTACCGGAGAATTTAACACTAACCAAAAAAAACTTAAAGCTTTAAATCAACTCTCTCTTTCTCTCTCTTTCTCTCTCTTTCTCTCTTTCTCTCTCTCTCTCTCTCTCTCTCTCTCTCTCTCTCTCTCTCTCTCTCTCTCTCTCTCTCTCTCTCTCTCTTCTCTCTATCTCTCTCTTTCTCTCTCTCTCTCTCTCTCTCTCTCTCTCTCTCTTTCTCTCTCTTTCTCATATGATCTCTCAAATTATGAATCTATCTTTCTATCTTACACTGTGAAGCTTTTATCGGAGGCCTTAAAAACCAACAAAAAAACTTTAAATATTAATAGCAAAGGTTACTCTATTCATCTCTCTCTTTCTCTCTCTCTCTCTCTCTTTCTCTTTCACTTTCTCTCTCTCTCTCTCTTTCTCTTTCTCTCTCTCTCTCTTTCACAAACACACTCTCTTTCTCTCTATATTTCTCTATCTCTTTCTTATTCTCTTTCTATCTCTCTCTCTCTCTATGTCTCTCTCTCTCTCTCTCTCTCTTATTATCTCTCAAATTATGAATCTATCTTTCTATCTTACACTATGATGCTTTTATCGGAGAACTTAAAAACCAACGAAAAAACTTAAAATATTAGTTGCAAGTTTACTTTATGAATAGTTCATATTTTTAGCTTTGAATCAACTATCTCTTTCTCTATCTTCCTCTCTTTCTCTCTCTCTTTCTCTACCTTTCTCTTTATTCCTCTCTCCCTCTCACTCTCTTTTATCTCTATCTCTCTCCCTCTCTCTCTCTCATTATCTCTCAAATTAAGAGTATATCTTCCTATCTCCACTTTTCATGCTTTTATCGGAAGACTAACAAACCAACAAAAAAAGCAAGAATACTCTAAGAATAGGTAATGTAGTTAAAAATTAACCAAATTAAAAGTTATTGAGTTTTGGGTCTGTATGCTCAATAGAAAAAGAAAAAAAGAGCAAAAAAGCGCAAAGAGCGCGAAAAGGCCTCCTCCCATTAAGGTGTATCTAAAAAAGATTAATCTTAATTAGTTTTATATTAAGATTATTATTTTTGAAATTTGTTTAATGTACTTTTAATCAATTGTTACGTTGTAGTCAAAGTGTATAAAATTTACATAAAAATAAACAAGGATGTCAACAATGGTACCCAATGTTTTATAAATTTGTTGTCTCGAAAACTTTGGGTACTTTTATTGACTGAAGGAGAAGTAGTTTCATTAATCATAATCGGAATGCATATCAAGTTATCGTCCTTTGTCTTATCTTATTAATACGCCGTGTTTATTACGTATACCTAATTTTCACAGGAGTATGTAGTTTTGTAAATTTGGGTGTGCGGACTTTCTTATAACGTATATACATAGAGTTGCTTCGCCTTTCAAATCGTACCTTACTGTTCTAGGAATCATCATGCAAAGTTTAAAAATGATAGGACAATTTTAACATGTTTAAGTTAACGAGAAGAACTAACCCTTACGGACGGACGGACATACCGACCCTAATTATAGAAAAGCTTCACTACTAAAAATGATCTAATATATGAATCGAAACATGACAAATTATGCCCCCGGCTTTTTATCTGATTATTAGCAGGGAGGGAGGGGACATTGGGATCTTTATTACACTAGTCCTCAAATTTTTATAATAAAGTTTTCTTTTTTGCTGGCTTTATAACTTTAGGGACTTTTATTGAATTATGATTTGTTTGTTATTTAAGTTGAGTATGCAAACGTAATTTTGGATAATTTTGTGTATCATCATTGGGGATGTACATAAATTCATTGGTCATTGTCTTATCCCTTTATAGCCCTGGGTTATTAGGTTTTAAGTTACAATTCATTCGTAATAGCGTAGCTATTATATGATTAGGGTATTTGTCTGTCCGTCTGTCTATTCAAATAATTGTTTAGCAGAGATCTAAAGGGATAAGACAATAGGCGATAAATTTATGTACATCCCCATTGATGATACACAAAATTATCCCTTCTTTAGATACCAATTAGTGGCCGAAACGTTTGGACACTCATCCTAATGAACCAACCAATCAGATTTCAATAAAGTCCCCAAAGTTGTTAAGCCATCAAATAAGAAAACGTTATTATAAAACTTTGGGGACTAGTGTAATAAACAGCCCAATGTCCCCTCCCTCCTTGATTGATTAGGCATTGAGTTACATTTCATTCGTAATAGCGTAGCTATTCTATGATTTGATTAGGTTATTGGTCTGTATGTCTGTCTATTCAAATAATTGTTAAGCAGTGATCTAAAGGGAAAAGACAATAGGCAATAAATTTATGTACATCCCCAATAATGGTAAACAAAATTAGTCCTTCTTTAGATTACAATTAGTGGCCGAAATGTTTGGACACACTAATTAATTAACCAACCAATCATAATTCAATAAATTCCCCAAAGTTATTAAGCCATCGAATAAGAAAACGTTATTATATAAATTTGGGTACTAGTGTAATAAACAGCCCATTGTCCCCTCCCTCCCTGATTGATTAGGCATTGAGTTACAATTCATTAGTAATAGCGTAGCTATTCTATGATTAGAATATTGATCTGTACATCTGTATGTCCATATGTCTGTATACGATTACAGTTTAGGTATTGAGTTACAAATCATTCGTAATAGCGTAGCTATTATATGATTAGGGTATTCGTCTGTGTACTTCTATGCGTCAACATTTCCATTTAAGTTGCTAATAAAGACTTCATTTATTGGTCAGTTCATTCATCCAATAGGAGGAAAGGGGATGGATTGTGGGGATCATTATTTTAGCCAGCTACAAGTTTCGCTTAATTAGAATACATTTAAGTCTGGTGTAAGATCCAAGTAATAATAAATTCATTATTAAAGTTTGTTAGACTTCGTTTTTTGTCATCCTTGTTTATTCATAATTCAACATATTATTACATATTCCAATGTACAATATTTGGGACAATTTGGGGTAGGTAGTGGCGTTCACAGTGTTTTTTTTGACGGGGGAAGGGGGAATTGATAAGACAATGACCGATAAATAAATGGATGCACATCCCCGATGATGATACACATAATTACTCCTTCTTTAGATTACAATTAGTGGTTCAGACGCTCAACTTACTGAACCAATCAATCAAAGTCCCCAAAGTTGGTAAGGTAACAAATAAGAAAATGATTTTGTAAAACTTTGGGGACTAGTGCAATAAACAGCCCAATGGTCCACCCCCTCCCCACCCTGGAAAAAATGCCTTATTAGGTTTATTTTGAGGATGGTGTCGGCACTCTACTAAGCCCTTCAAAATATTTTTAAAAAAATAAATCTTGAAAAATTAATAGTCTAGTCATTTAAGGGATCTTAATGGACGACCCATAGATAAATAACCCAATTGATGATTAACAAAATTAACCCTAAAGTTGATTTAATTTATTGGTGTAAGGGTTTGGACACTGCTAGTTTGTTCAACTCAATCAAGATTTGAAAAAGTTACCCAAAGTTTTCAAGCTAACAAATAATAGTTATTGTTTATAAAACTTTGGGTACCAGTGTAATTTACAGTCCAATGTCCCCCTCAAATTTGTATAAAGTTACCCAAAGTTTTCAAGCTTACGAATAATCGTGATTGTGTTTATATAACTTTGGGTACCAGTGTAATTTACAGTCCAATGTCCCCTCCCTCTCAAATTTGTATAAAAGTTACCCAAAGTTTTCAAGCTAACGTATGATTGTGATTGTGTTTATAAAACTTTGGGTACCAGTGTAATTTACAGTCCAATGTCCCCTCCCCTTAAATTTGTATAAACTTACCCAAAGGAAAGATGGCGACTGTGTTTATAAAACTTTGGGTACCAGTGTAATTGGGTACTTTGGGTACACCTGTCCGAAATTGGTCACACTAGACATGAATGTGAAATTATCATCAGTTTTAACATGGATACGGAAGCTTTAGGTACCATTATTATTGTTTTTTTTAGTAGCTAAGCTACTTAATAATTATAAATTGTACGTCCGTCAGTCTGTCTTCTGTTTTTATGAAGTTACGAAATTTGTAATGAATGAGCAATTGTGTTTATAAAACTTTGGGTACCAGTGTACTTTGGGTACACTGTCCGAAACTGGCCACACTAGACATTAATGTGATATTATTATCAGTTTTGTTTTGAACATGGATACGGAAGCTTTAGGTATCTGTCTATTGTTTATTTTTAGTAGCGAAGCTACTTTATAAAATAAAAATGTACTTTCGTCAGTCTGTATGTCCGATTTTAAGAAATATATTTAAAACAAACATCCCAAATTTTTTATAAAATCATTTGTGGTTAAGGTTGCCCAAAGTTTTGCGTGTTTACAAAATCTCGGGGTATAAGTATTATTTTCATTCTAAAAATTTTTAAAAAAATACAAGTTATGTTTTCATTGTTTAAAAAGCTTTACAAATTCGATCGAATTGCTTAGTTCCAAACTGTTTTCATTTACGTTTTAATCAAATAATTTTTATCTACAGAAGAAATAATTTTGTTTAACCTAAGAATGTTGTCATAATCGATATATTATTACTTGGATGTTGCACTAGATTTTCATGTTCTTTAATAAGGTAATACTCGAAGCTGGCTAAAATATTGATACCTCCCATCCACACCCCCTCCTCTCCTACTGGCCAATTTTAGAACCAAAATTGGCGACAAATTTTACCCCTGAAAATATAACCACGTATTCTATATCTATTGTTGTCATTTTTGTTGTTTTTATAATTTGCGTTTTTGACTTCCCACTGTGCGACTGAGAGAAAGACAAACATACAGAAAAATATATCTATAATACAAAGTAGCTTGATGTCTGTCTGTCTGTCGGTCCGTCCGTCCATCTGTCTGTCTGTCCGTCCCTTAAGGTCTCGGTAACCACTGAACCGATTGGATTCTACTCTTCAGGGAATATACCTACTGGTCCTGTGGTGGTTTTAAACTATTTTCTCAACTAAGAGAAAGACAAACATACGAAAAAGATATATATTATTTTAGTGATTCTGTAACGTTTAGGGGTCCATAAGCATTATGAATTTTAGTGTTTTTTTATTTTATAAAGTAGCTGGACAAAGTGTCTCAAAGTTCAGCCATGTGACGTCATAAAAATGAGGGAGATGAGAGGAGAAGTTGGAAAGAAAACCCCCTTAAAAAATAAATGGCTAATCCCTCATTTTTGTGACGTCACATGGCTGACAAAAAAGATATATATTATTGTAGCGATTCTGTTAACATTTAAGGCATGCTAAGTATTCTATAATTAGGATAGGTCCGTCCGTCTGTGACGGTCAGCTCTATTCGTTAATTCAACTATGTTAGAATTGTACTTCTGATTTCAAAATTTCCATGGTGATTCCTGTAGTAGTTAGTTACGACTTAGAAAGCGTAGCAAGAAATTTATGTTGTCATCCTTGTTTTCATTTATATGTTTTTTGTTCAGGCAGTTATACTTTGATACGCTTTTTTGTTATAAATGTTCGTTTGTCTGACCGTTCGTTTTGTTGAATATTTATTATGGATGTTGTCATTCTTGTTAAAACTATTTTAAAACAAATGGATATAGGATATACATGGATATATTGACAAGGGAAAATTTGTCGTCAATTTAGCTTTGTAATATGGATTTCTTTTATTTGTGAGTTTCATTCAGTACAGGGGTGTAAGGGGAAAAAAGTAAAGGGGGTATCGTTAATTTAGCTAGCTGCAAGCATTGCTTTATCAGAGTACATGCAACATCCAAGTAATAATATATCCATTGTGAAACACAAACTCTAGCTATATGCGTTTTGTTGTTATCTTTAAAATCAATATTATTACAAGCATAAGCAAAAACAAAAAAAAACAATGAAAAATGTTTAGGGATTTTAAGGAATAAGACAATGGACAAAAAATTATAATGCATTCCCAATTATGATATACAAAACTATCCCTTCTTTAGATTACGATCGTTGTGAAATTTTTGTACATTGCTATTTAAGTTCCCAAAGTTTTTGGCAAGCGAATTCTAGAACTTGTTACAAGGCCAAAAAAACAGTCCAATGTCCCTTCCTTTTCTGTATTTTTGTCTTGGTTTTAGGCTGTTTTTAAGGAGAATACAAACCCAAGTGTGCTACGGTCTTTTTAAAAAGTTCTAAAAATGTAAGTGTGTCCTAAAACAGTATCCATTATTTTACAGTTTTGCTACAAACTTACTTACAATTTTACATCTTATACATTATATTCATCTTATTCAGTTAAGACACTCTACAAGTGTAATGGTTCGAATGTCCTTTTTTCTAATTTTAAATCTTCGCATTTATGTATGTTGTAATCCTTGTTTTGATATAAATAATTGTTTAGCAACTCTTTATATTTTGATACGTCATATATATCTGACAATAATTATAACTTTTTTTAGTAGCGAAGCTACTCTATAATTCACTTTGTTTTGTCTATCCGTCAGTCTGTAACGCTATGGGGGAAAAGAAATTTACTCAGCTCTGATTCTCCGTACCATTGAGAATTTGGAATGTAATTTACATTGTCCGTCTGTATGTCAGTCAAAAGTCTACAGTAACGAATAGCAATAGAAATATGAAATTATTGCCAAATTGATATATTGACAAGGAAAAATCTAATACTAATTACTAACATGGACCTCATTTATTGGTCAATTTGTTCATAAAGTAGGAGGGGAGGGGATTTGGGTAAAAAGGGTGAATGGGGGTTATTGTTATCTAATTTAGCCAGCTGTAAGTATCACTTTATTAGAGTACATGAAAATGTGATGCATCCATTAATTACACATCGATTTTTCTTGATCTATAAATGTTCGTTGAACTTCGCTCTTATGGATGTTGTCATCCTTGTTATAAGTTATTAAACAATCGATGAACTGAATTTAGTTTCCGAAAGTGTGCGTAGCTTCCGCGTCCTATCTCAATATTTGCTACTAGCTAAAAAAGCTTCAAACATCAAAAAAAATCAAAATTTGAAAAATTAAAATTTTTGAATGTATAATGTATAAATCGTTTATACATTAAATCGCTTTTCCATTTGACCGGAGTCGCTGAAAATAGGGTCTGCAATAATTGGGTTATCTGCTGTACACTTTAGGAAACTAGAGCTCGAATAGGAAATTTATTTCAGCTGATCAAACAATCTGATAACTATTATAAATAGCCCCCTGGGGGTATTTAATAACTTTTATATACAGGGATCTTAAGGGATAAGACAATGGACAATCAAAATTACCCTATTAATCATAATTATTCGTTGATAAGTTTAGACACTACTATTTTAGAACAAACCAATCAAAATTCAATCAAAGTACCCAATGTTTTCAAGCCAAAGAACGTATTTATAATAGTTTGGATGTCAGTGTAAAATACATTTCAATGTCCCCTCCCCCCCCCCCCCTCCTGCTTTTACACTATTTAGTTATAAAAAGAATCATAATTGATTAAAGACAAGTAAAAGTTTTGAGATTATTCTGTCAATAATAGAGATTTATACCTTTTATAAAGTTTAAATAAATACACACATGGGATTGATTTAAATTCCCAATGATGGTAAACAAAATTACCCCTTTTATACACTGCTAGTTGGGTTTCAACCCATCAAAATTCAATATCCAAGTTTTTTTGCTAACGAATAGGTTAACTTGGCTGTAAAACTTTGGGTACCAGTGTAATTGACAGGCTTATGCCCTCTCCCCTCATTGGGATAAATCAAAAGTAAGGGCCCTAAAAATAACAGCAGTTGAACAGACTGTATAAAGACAAAGAAGACAAGGAAGTCCAATCTTTTTATTTGGGGGGGGGGGGATGCAATTGGAAATTAAAATTTTGGGGGTAAAAACTTAAAAATTAAATTCATGCGGGGGGGGGGGATGGTATTCTTCCATTGGACGTCTCTGAAACAAGCTAATGGTTGCGGCAAAAGCTGTCAAATATCTTTGACACTTTATGCGGCTGTTACTATATACTTTTAAGTAGTGAAGCTTCTCTATAATTCACTTTGTCTGTTCGTCAGTTCGCTATTATGATTTTGTCGCCTGCTATTGAAGAATCTTTTAGTGAAGATTCCTTTGATACATGCTTTATATGTTGGTAATGCTTTAAAAGACATAAGCCTCATTCTTCAAAAGTTTCGTGATTTACTTTGGGTTTTTGCGTATTCTCTTTTTTTTGTGCGTTGCTACTTATGGATGTTGTCATCCTTATTTTAGCCACAATTCAGTCTACAAACTTATACTTAATCACATAGAAAATAAAGGAATCTAACAAAATGTTTTAATGTTAAAAGATACAACACAGGAATCTAAAGGGATAAGACAAATGCCGATAAATTGATGTATATCCCCAATGATGATACACAAAAGTAACCCTTTTGTAGATTGGACACTTAACATAACAGTGGATTTAGAACTTTGGAGACTTTTAATGAATTTTGATTGATTGTTGTTTATTAAGTTTTAAACTCTAATTGTAATTGAAAAAAGGGTAATTTTGTGCATCATCAATGGGGATGAACATAAATTTATTGGCAATTGTCTTTCCCTTTATATCCCTGTTAAATTTTAGTTTAAAAGTAAAGTGTGGTTGTTTCAAATTATCTTGTTATTTTATGTTATGCTATAATTATCATTATATTATTACTTGGATGTTGCACTAGATTATCATGTACTCTAATAAAGTGAAATTCGCAGTGGGCTAAAATAACAATACCACCATCCACTCTCTTTACCCCATCCCCTCTACTGAATGAATGAACTAACCAATAAGTGATGTCCATTTTAGCAACCTAAATTGACGACAATATTTCTAGTGTCATAATATCCACATATATTATATCTATTACTGTATTATTCTTTACTGTTTAGTTGAGTCGCAGCAGTTGGAGAGAGAGTTGAAGAAACGGGGCTTTTACAATATCAAGTATAATGGAGATCATTTTTGGAATTCAGTAGATTTCAGGTTGATTATTTATTTATGACAGACAGACAGATGGACAGACGGACAGATGGACAGACAGACAGATGGACAGACAGACAGAAGGACAAACATATTGAGTGTTAAAGAAACGGGGTTTTTACAATATCAAGTACAATTGAGATCATTTTTGTAACTCAATTGATTTCAGGTATAGGTTGATTATTCATATATGACAGACAGACAGACGGACAGATGGTCAGACAGACAAACGAACAAACAGACAGAAAAAAAGGCAAAAAGACAGACAGACAGACAAATAACAAACAGACAGACGGACAGACAAAAAGACGGACAGACAGACGGACAAACAGACAGAAATATTGAGTGTTAAAGAAAATG